>NC_134695.1:103551496-103553996 GCF_050947455.1 Rhinoderma darwinii
AGTCCTTACGGTTCGGTACCAGTATAACGGAGGTATATGACTGTACAAACAATACTTGTAGTGGAGAATATCTACCTAATACGTCACCTGATGGTACATGGCACTTTTTTTTTCAGATTCTGTAAGAAAGACAGTGGTATGCTGAAATACCGTTTGGACCCATAGTCCAATTTAATAGACTTCAATGGGTGTTATATTACGGCTCTGTATGAATCCATAATACGGCTGTGGGCATGAGGGCCTGAATGGCCTTTTCATAGTTCCAAAATTCAAATGTCTCTTGTTCTGCGTGGGTCTCCTGCCATGGCTGAGAGATTTTGTTTTGCCACTATGTTGGGGATGAACAACCACCCTAAGTATAAAAGGTCTCCCAGTACAGATGTTACCTTTTTTTAGCCCCTAGACAGAGCATTACCCAGGCTGACGTTCAGAAGCTATGGAAACTCATGTTTCAGATCATGTAGAATAAATGATATAAGGGCAAAAATTTAAAACATTTGTAAACATTAATATTCGTATTTTTACATAGGCCGTTCTTCTTTAAATAGATTCAACCCTTTAAATAGTTTGACATTGACTTGTCAGACTTCTACAAGCATTAATGCACATACCTAATATTGGGGGAGTATCAGTGTTGGGCAAAAAATCATTTAGAATCAACAGAAGCACAGAGAATCCAAGCACGACTGTTATCTTGAATCCCAGGCGCTCACCGCCCTCCATTGGGATGAACATACTCGCTACATCTACTAATACAAGCAGGCAAGCCGGGATAATGAGATTAATGACGTACAGAATAGGAGCTCTTCTTAACAGGACCTGTCAATGTAATTTAAAGAAAAAATATTAATTAGAAATATAATTTATTACTTGAAGGAGTCCTTCATTTTATTATTACTTAGACACATCAGGAAATAACTTGGAGAAGGACTGTAAGGTGCGACCACAAATATGCCCTGATCTCCTGGATTCTGGAAGTGAAGGCTATGCATGTGCTGTGCTTTGTCATTCTCACTTATGGAGATACCAGGGATGGAGGCCAATAAAAGCAGAAGGTATCTAGCCATATACCAAGTGCCGGGACCCCTTTATCTAGGGGTTGGATGGGTTTCTCACCTCTTAAAACCCCACCAATGCTATTTTTTTTTACCAGTCTATGTGACATAACTGGAACTGAAGCACCTTGTTAAATTACCACCAGTCTTTTATATAAATTTGCAATTAACTAGCGGAAACCCGTTAATAATTTGACACCAATTTTCACAATTGCAGATTTAATAATTGCACTATCAATGTGCCAGACTATTGAGCGTCCTACCTGTAGTCTAGTTCCTTGCTACCTTTTTACAAACTGTTGCCTCTCATTTCTGTACCGAACTTGGATTGTTTCCTGACCACGTCTCTGCCTCATGCTACAAACTGTTGCCGCTTATCTGTGTACCGAACCTGGACTGTTGTTTGACTACTCTTGTTATAAGCACCCTCCTGCCTGAACATTTCAGCCATTTGAATACCAATCTGCTACAGAGCTTAACATGCACTTTTATATAAGCTGTTGACTTTACATTTAGAGACCTTTAAGTCACCACTTCAATATATTTGGGCTGGTATTACCTGATAAATGACTTTGCTCCATTCCTCTCCATACTTTGAAATATTTAAATGAATAATGTTGATTTCTTTGAGATTCCATTCTGATTTTGTAAATTCGTTTATTGAAAGAAATGTAACGTGCTCAGCACTGGAGGATGGTATCAGCAGCATATCAGACACTGGTGGAAGATCACATACAATTAATATTTCATATCTCTATCACAACAATGGTAAAGAAACCAAAAACCTCTGTATAGTATAACCAACGGGTTTAAAGTTATTATGGTTAATAAGGGAAAATCATGATAAATACAGTTTTTTTTAAAGGGTCCCTCTGCCGTCACACCCAATTATCAGCTATAATCTGTGGGGGAATTTAGCAGCAATTGTCCAGTTCCCAAGCAGTGCGACCAAAGGGGAAATGAAGCATTACATGGTGTCCAATAAGATCAATAGGCTGTGCATGTAATGCATGAAAATGATTGGCCTTCCTGAAACGCTCTTTTTGGCAGTCTAGACTCCAGCTAATTGAAGGAGGTGTCAAATGAGAGACACCCCTTAGTATTTCTACCAGTTAAACAGTTATGGAGATAGCAAATATGTAAGGGTTATTTTATTGTATGTGGTTTCTATTAAATAAAATTAGTTTTATCTAAACAAAAAAATATGTCTTGTGTCTTTTTTTTTTTTTTATCACCAATGCTTTATTTTTTGCTTGTTTTGACAGATCTATTGTTTTAGAATCAAATTTAAAAAATCCTGAGGTAAAGTCCGAGACGAGTTTGGGCCAAAAAGGACTACCTCACTACAACTAAGACTGTTTGAAGTTACGGATTGACTTATAGTTATTCTTTCGCTGCCCATATACTTTGGGGCATACATGAAGTAATATTAATAAAAAAATCTA
>NC_134695.1:107063996-107143996 GCF_050947455.1 Rhinoderma darwinii
AGAAGCCAAAAAACTCCAACGCCTAGGATCGGTTGGAGAGACAACCCTGGGCGACACAGAATTTGACAGAGAACTCTTATCCAAGCTGTTCATCCCTGTGACTATTGTCGCTGGTGAGAGGCCCCATCTGGTCTCTACCTATCGTGACTTTCTCTCTGCAGCCAATTTCATACGAAAAGACCTTCTGGATCTTCTGCATTTGCCCACTACCCTTCTGGAGAAGCTGTTGACCATTGCCTCAGTAGATGGACTGCCGCTGCCCGACCCAATATTGCCTGTGACCAATCCGCGGATGCTTCAAGTGGGAGCCCTTCATTCTGAGCTCATCTCCCTGTTTGTCCTGCCCAAGGCCGTCAACCCTGTGCTGCTGGGTTTGCCTTGGCTCCGTCTACATGCCCCAATCATGGATTGGAACTCCGGAGAGGTTCTCCAGTGGGGTCCCAAGTGCCTCAACCGCAGTCTGGGGCATATCCATCTGCTTCAGCCTCCACCGCATGTCATTTCCAGGGTTGCACCCTTGCTACTCTCAGTTCTCAGATGTTTTCGACAAGAAGGAGGCAGAGACCACATCGAGCGTATGATTGTCCTATTGACTTGGTTCCTGATTCATCCCCTCCTCGCGGTAGAGCATATCCTCTCTCCTTACCTGAAACCCAGTCAATGTCTGCCTATATTAAGGAGAATCTAGAGAGGGGCTTCATACTCAAATCCTCATCCCCGGCTGGGGCTGGGTTTTTCTTTGTCAGAAAGAAAGACGGATCCCTCTGACCCTGCATTGACTACCGGGGTCTCAAGCAGATCACGGTAAAGAACAGATACCCATTGTCTTTAATCTCTGAACTGTTTGATCACATATGGGGGGCAACATTTTTTTCCAAACTAGACCTGCGGGGGGGGCCTACAATTGAATCCGGATTCGTCAGGGTGACGAGTGGAAGACGACATTTAATACACGTGATGGGCACTATGAATACCTGGTTATGCCCTTCGGCCTGTGTAACGCCCCCGCGGTTTTTCAAGAATTTGTCAATGATATTTTCCGTGATCTCCTCTATGTCTGTGTTGTGGTGTATCTCGATGACATTGTGATTTTTTTCCCCAGTAACTCATCAGAGTCATGTTCGCCAAGTTTTGCTTCGATTAAAGGAGAATCAGCTATATGCCAAGCTGGGGAAGTGCGTGTTCAAGAAAAAATCTCTACACTTCCTGGGCTATATCATCTCCGATCAGGGCCTCAAAATGGATCCTGAGAAGGTAAAGGCTGTCTTGGAATGGCCACGCCCTCAAGGCTTAAGGCCCATACAGCGCTTCCTGGGATTCGCCAACTTCTACCGGCTGTTCATTCCCAACTTCTCCTCACTGACAGCCCCCATCTCTACCCTAACCAAAAAGGGCAGGAATACCAAGGTGTGAACTCCACAAGCAGAGGCCGCGTTCAAGAGCTTAAAGAAGGCCTTCACGTCAGCCTAAATCCTTCATCATTCTGATGTGTCCCTACAGTTTTTGTTGGAGGTGGATGCCTCCTCTGTTGGTGCTGGCACACTTCTGTTCCAGAGAGGTTCCAAAGGCAAGACTGTGGTATGTACACCAAAAAAACTTCCCTCAAATGCTACAATAAGACCAAATGAATCGTATCATAGAAAAATACAAAAATCTTTATTGAAGACAAACAACACAGTTAGTCAAGACTATTTAAAACTTTTTCACCCATAAAGTACAGTCAGTACAAGAAATAGACAGTGTTGATCATCAGGCAGGGCAAACAATGGTGGTGCTATGCATACAATAACAATGTATATAAACTATATTCCATGCGTCTTACTATATGTATGCCAGCATTACACAACCTCCGACCATAGTAAAACCACAATATCATAAATGGCAACAGTTATAAGTAAACCATGAAAACCTCATGACACACAATACTTAACCCACCATGAGCCATTCCACTGCCACAACACTGTCAGAACACCCCAATGCGCGTTTCGCACTTGGCTTCGTCAGTGGGTGCTGAATGAGTGTGACAGGAGGACTTATATAGGCAGTACACAACTGAAAATGTACCTCACTTACTTGTCCAAAAGGTGTTTACAGGCGCATCCACGAGGAGAGGTGGCACCTCGATCACGCAGTTCACGGCGTCCGGATGTGAGTAATGCGCAACCGCACAGAACTCAAGTCCATGTTGCGCCGTGAACTACGTCATGAACGGCCCCTCAGCCCGCGCACGCGCACAACACCCAAGGACCAACGCATCCATCTTAGAAAATGGCAAAGCCGTCGCCTTTGCCCATATCCAACGATGAAAGTCGGTATATATACAGGATCACCAAATTTAAATAGAGAAATGCATTTTAAGAGCATAGCAATATGTATAAATTAGAACATGGTCAAGCATAAGGAATCAATAGATCGCATGTTATAAAGAATAGCAATTGTCATTATAATGTGAATATCAGATTTTGCAACAAGTGTGTAAAGAAGGGGACCCAATGCATGCCTAGGGGCCCACTGTGTACACTCTTGGCAAAAGGTTTAAAAATAGTATGTCATAATGCAAATATGAAGATGCCAAAAAAGTATAATAATAATACTGCAACACATATATTAAATGAGTCAAGTGATGAAAAAAAAAGTGTATAATAAGTGTATATACATATATATATATATATATATATATATATATATATATTTTATATATATCTATATATATAAATATATATCTATGTATATATATATATAGATATATATATATCTATGTATATATATATATATATATAGATATATATAGATATATATATAAAATATATATATGTTTAAAAATATGTATATATATGGTGAAGTGAATAAATAAAAAAAATAACAAAATAGAAAATGTGTAAATGATAGGACCAAAACAGGTCCAAGTAAAGACTCCAATGAGTCAAGTGCTCTATAGATACATATACAGGCATACACAAATGCGCATAATCCACATGTGTACATGCCTGCACATGACCAATCCGTACATAAATAGACATATGGGTAGAAAAAAATCATATGAGCGTTCAAAAATAATATACAAACCAAAACGTGAATCAAACTAAACATCCATCCGCATAGCAATGCATCTACATAATGCGGATCTATGTGTGTGTGAGTGTGTGTATATATATATATATACATATATATATATATATATATATATATATATATATATATATATATACCCCAATGGTGACTACAGTCACATTACATTGAGTTATAATGAGATGTATTCTTAGATTCTAACCACTAGGGGGTTTAGACTCTATTGACAGCATTATCCCCCTTTTTTTTCTTGATTCAGTTTTCCTATGTGTGGACAGTACGGTCCAAAACCTATCTAATCTTTTGGGTGATGGATTGTATAGTCCATTATAGCATCGGGACTATGTCCAATCATGGATATGATGCTTTCTTAAACTTTTTCCGTTCTATATAAGTTTTTGTCGTCGCTAGCGCGTGCGCAGTAGGGGTGGAACGCAAGTTCCGTCTCTGCGCATGCGCAGTGGTGATCTGCTGCTCGATGTGTTCCACCGGACTTAATATCCGGTGTGGGCGCCATCTTGGAGCATGCGCAGTGGACACGCGCGAGTGTGTCAGGCGCACATTTCTATCTCTGCACAGACCTAACGATTTACAGTAAGTACATCGTTATTAAAATAGAATTGGCCTCTGCCCGTTTCCAATTATCTTAAAGAGACTCTGTCACCACATTATAAGTGCCCTATCTCCTATATAAGGAGATCGGCGCTGTAATGTAGGTGACAGTAATGCTTTTTATTTAAAAAAAACGATCTTTTTTCACAATGTTAGGAGCGATTTTAGTTTATGCTAATGAGCTTTCTTAATGCCCAAGTGGGCGTACTTTTACTTTCGACCAAATGGGCGTTGTACAGAGGAGTGCATGACGCTGACCAATCGGCATCATGCACTCCTCTCCATTCATTTACACTGCACTAGCGATATAGATATATCGCTATGTGCAGCCTCATACACAAACCCTAACGTTACTGCCGTGTCCTGATAATGAATACACATGAAATCCAGCCTGGACGTCATGTGTACTCAGAATCCTGACACTTCTGAATCTTTTTTTTGAGATTCCAGCAACGGATACGAAATCTCGCGAGATCACGGAGCTAAACGAGATTTGGTTTCACTTGCCGGAATCTCACAAAAAAAGAGTCAGAAGTGTCAGGATTCTGAGTACACATGACGTCCAGGCTGGATGGTCATGTGTATTCATTATCAGGACACTGTAGTAATGTTAGGGTTTGTGTATGAGGCTGCACATAGCGATATATCTATATCGCTAGTGCAGTGTAAATGAATGGAGAGGAGTGCATGATGCCGATTGGTCAGCGTCATGCACTCCTCTGTACAACGCCCACTTGGTCGAAAGTAAAAGTACGCCCACTTGGGCATTAAGAAAGCTCATTAGCATAAACCAAAATCGCTCCTAACGTTGTGAAAAAAGATCGTTTTTTTAAATAAAAAGCATTACTGTCACCTACATTACAGCGCCCATCTCCTTATGTAGGAGACAGGGCACTTATAATGTGGTGACAGAGTCTCTTTAATTGCCCTTATTTACATTGGTTTTTGTGATTACTATTGCACTTTTGTACGCATATTACATTGTTTTTATATGCTCTACATTGGAAGAAATATGTGAACTTTATGGTTGCCTTTTTATAATACTGGTATACATTTATCTATATGTTTTATTGGAATTATACATATAATTGTTTTATTGTCGATTATTGTATGCTCCTCCTATAAATACCTGACACTTTGTTAAGTTTGTGATGGCTTGAGAAAGGTTCCTGTTGAACCGAAACTTTGCTGTGTTGAGGTGAATAAATCCACTCTGCTTTCATCTACTCTGAAGTCCTGGTGCCGTTACTGTGTTCTATGCCCCCAGGTAACGAGCACATGGCCTGATTTCTTGGAACCATTGGAGTGCTGTGTTCATATATCTCTGGACTGTATATATATATATATATATATATATATATATATATGTACACATGCCTCGTGTGTGTCTGTGTGTGTGTGTATATATGTATATATGCCTCCTGTGTGTGGGTGTGTGTGTGTGTATATATGCCCCCTGTGTGTGTGTGTGTGTGTGTGTGTGTGTGTGTGCGTGTGTGTGTGTGTGTGTGTGTGTATATACATGCCTCATGAATAGGGGCTATTAGCCCCTCATGGTAACACACCTCCCCCACCTCTTTTTCCTCCTGTTTTCCTTCAGTTACTTTTATGGTCATTAATTAAAGGTCATTTGGTTTAACCCTCTTTTTCCCCTATTTTTATTTGGTACTTACCTGTATGAGGTCAGGTTCAGGTCAGTTGGTGCCCCACCCACTTGGTCTTGGCACGCACAGGTTCTGGAAAATTCCTATGTGGCGGGAAAATCTGTTGTTTTCATTGGTTCCCTTTGGTAAAAAGGCGGGAATTTTGAATATATATTCCCAGTGTAAAGGGTTTGCCAGACACAGGTTCTGTGTCGACGCCCGGGGTTAATCAGCCTTCATCAGCTCCAAGGTCTGCTAGAGTTACGCAATCTGTTTATATCCTCACTTGCAGCATGTTCCTTACCTGTGATTGTCTGGTTTCCTGGCTTTGCGATTCCTGCTATTTACCTGATTGACCGCTGTAACTTATTGACCCTGGCTTGCCTGACTATTCTCCTGCTCCGATTTTGCTACTACGTACTCTCCTGGTTTGATTCGGCTTGTTCACCACTGCCTGTTGCTCACGATGTTTCCGTGGGCAACTGCCCCTACTTCCCCCTTTGCTTCTGTGTGCCCTTGTCTTGTGTTGTCTGTCTTGCACTTACTGAGCGTAGGGACCGTCGCCCAGTTGTACGCCGTCACTTAGGACGGGCCGTGCAAGTAGGCAGGGACTGAGTTGCGGGTAGATTAGGGCTCACCTGTCCGTCTCCTTACCCCGATTCATTACACCCAGGTTTTGGAGTGGTCTGCTGCCTGTCCCAGTTGGATGTAGAAGAGGAACATCATCGCCAGGAGAAACACATTTGCTTCAGAATGGAAGAACTGCTGAGGGAATTAATTTGGAAAGCAGAGGGTTGTGGTGGCGAAGCTTGGCTCCGGAAGTGTCTTGAAGCTGCTCCGAGCGCAATGGAGGCAGTCGGACTTACGTCAGCGGATATGTGACCGAATCAATTGAGCTTCCGCCGGAGCTTGTGACCTTGTCTGTTGCCAACGGAAGTGATGCAGTGGCTGTTCGTTTAAACTGTGCTGGTGCCAGTGAAGACTCCCCAGGTCCACGGAAGAGGCAGCGCAAGACTAGGCATGTATAGTCACCTGCTTTGGAAAGGAGAGGGAGACTTGGGAACACTGGTAAATCATCTCCAGGCCGAAGTAACCGGAGACTTGCAGCAGCAGATAAGAAGTCTGAGGTGCAGCTCCAGGCTGACGTTCCTGTCCAGGAGGGTGAAACTGCATGTAGACTGAGTGCTGCTGAGTTTGCCAACGTTAATGTTGATCCTAATGCTGATAGTTTAGTTAATATTTTTAGAATGTTATCAGATTTCACTAGTAAATCTGTGAGGAACATTAGTTCCCCAGCAGATGTTTGGACACCTAATGTAGTTCCAATGGTGTCTGTACATCCAGGTCTTAAATGGGGTGTTAAAGACGTAGGCCTCTGGATTAATTTAATGCTTCCTCAGAGAACGGGTGTTAATCCAAGGCAAAATACCCCTAATGCACAGACTACATTGAGAAAATGAGTTTGCTTTGCTTACAATCAATCTCAATGTAAATGGTTAAACAATTGTAAATATCGTCATGAATGTTCACTTTGTTCCGGCCCACACCCAAATTTTCGTTGTTTCAAGAGATCTAACCAAGCAAATCAACATAGTAAGGAATCAGTTCTTAAAGGCAGAGACGCCGGTGAACTGGTAAAGAATGGGAATGTGGTTAGAAATGTGTCAAGACAGGGAGAAGGCTCTAATGCTCCTGAACGGGTTTAAAGAGGGTTTTTATGTTCCTGAGTACAAGGGTGCAGGTTGCTTATGGGTCAATAACCTTAAATCAGTAGAGAAGCATAAAGAAATTGTCATTCTAAAATTAAATAAAGAGTTAGTTGAAGGAAGAATTGCTGGTCCATTTTCCTCTCCCCCCTTTATTAACTTTACAATATCTCCTTTGGGGATTGTCCCAAAGAAGGAACCGAATGAATATAGGTTGATTCATCATCTTTCTTTTCCTGATAAGGCTTTTCTTAATGATGAAGCGGAGTCGGATTTTGCTTCAGTACAATATTCATCTTTTGATAATGCAGTGGTACTGTTGAGAAAATTCGGCCATAGATCATTATTTGCAAAAGCGGATGTCAAATACGCTTTTCGGTTATTACCCGTTAATCCCTTAGGTTTTAATTCTTTAGGTATTCAATTTAATAACAAATATTATTTTGACAAATGTTTACCCATGGGCTTTACCTTGTCGTGTTATTATTTTGAGGCTTTTTCCACTTTTATTCATTGGGTTACTTTGAGGGATGAGAGGGATGGTGATATGTTGCATTACTTAGATGATTTTTTATTTTTTGGTCCAGCGGATTCACAAGTTTGTTTCAATCTGTTAAATAAGTTTATTGAAGTTTGTGAGTTTTTTAATATCCCCTTAGCAAGTGAGAAAACAGTTTCTCCATGTTGTTGTCTTGAATTTCTAGGAATCACACTTGATACGTGTTTGATGGAATTCAGACTTCCGGAAGTTCAAATATTAAAATTAATGGATGTATTATCTAAAATGCTAATTAGCAGTAAAACAGATTTGAGGGAGCTTCAATCTTTATTAGGCCTTTTAGTATTTGCCTCAAAAGTTATCCCAATGGGTAGAGTTTTTTCTAGAAGGTTGTACATTTTCTCACATTCGTCTATCTAAGTGTAATGACGGAGTAGGGAGGAAGACAGGTGAGCCCTAATCTACCCGCCACTCAGTGCCTGCCTACTTGCAACGGCCCGTCCTAGGCGACGGCGTACAACTGGGCGACGGTCCCTACTCTCACTATGTGCACGACAGACCGACAGACAAGCGTACAAAGAGGCTAAGGGAAAAGGGGCAGATGCCCATGGCAACACCGTGAGCCACAAGAGTAGTGAACGAGCCGAGTCAAACCAGGAGTGTACGAGGTACCAAACGCAGAGCAAGAGAGTAGTCAGTAAAGTCAGGGTCAATATGAAGCAGAGGACAAATAGTACAAGCAGCAGCAGCAGAGCCAGGAAACAAACAGAATCACAGGCAAAGGAAAAGCAGGAAATGAAGGTATAAATAGACAGCGGGCGGGAGCTAGCTCCGTCTGGCCAGGCTGTGATAGGCTCTCCCACTCCTCAGCCTACCAGCCTGAGTGGTAGAAGAAGGAGTCACTCTATCAGACTTAGGAGCAGGTGCAGACTGACTAACCATGGGCGTCGACACAGAAGCTGTGTCTGGCAGATCCTTTACACTAAGGTATAGAAAAATGATCTTAGGGTATGTCAGGAATTCTTACTACATTTTAATGGTAGAAGTATTTGGCAGGAGGAGTTTGTCAATTCACTTGCTCTGGGCCTTTTTACAGATGCTTCAGGTTCTATGGCATATGGTACATTTTTTGATGGTCATTGGTCAGCTGAACCTTGAGATGAGTCTTGGGTTCAAGCGGGACTTACAAAAAATATGGTTCTATTGGAGTTATTTCCGGTTGTAGTATCTGTTTATATTTGGGGCGAATCCTTCAAGAACAAACAAATATTTTTACATACGGATAATAAAGGCGTGCTGTTTGCAGTGAATTGTTTATCATCTCATAGTGAATTAGTGAATAAGTTATTACGCTATTTGGTTTTATACTGTTTTAAATTAAATATATGGTTGAAGGCTAAATATATTAATACTAAATTTAATAATATAGCTGATTCCCTTTCTCGTCCACAGTGGGAAAGATTTTACCAGCTGGCCCCTCATGCGGATTGAGTGGGAATTCGATGACCGGATCACTTATGGCAATTGATCTGGGATTAATTTCGAAACATATTAAGAATTCTCTTTCCCAGCGTACTTGGTCCAGTTATTGTGTCTCTTGGAGAAAATGGTGCATGTTTTGTGACATTTTGGAGGTAGGGCATTTAAATAATTTTTTAGAGGTAATGTTATCTTTTATCTGTTCTTTATTTAATTTAGGTTTAAGTTTTACATTGATTCATAAAACGTTAACTGGAGTTTCTTTCTTTTTAAAACTAGGTGGTAGTCGTTCGTTTAATGATTATTTTCAGGGGAAACAATTGTTTAAAAGTTATTCTAGATTGTTCTCTTCTGTTGATAAGAGGAGGCCAATTTCTATTGATATTTTAGAGAAATTATTGGCTATCCTTCCAAAAATGTGTTTTTCAAATTATGAGTGTATTTTATTTCGGACGTCATTTGTTCTTGCCGTTTTTGCAGCCCTGAGAATTGGTGAATTTACAGCAGTTAATAGGTCATCTGAATCCAGTCTATTATTCAGCGAAGTTCTGCTAGAGAATTGTTCGGTATGGATATTGATCCGCAGATCTAAAACTGATCAGCTAGGCAAAGGCGAATGGTTGAAACTTAGAAAGCTGGTTCTAGTTTATGTCCTGTGTTGGCAATTTCAAATTATTTGGAAGCAAGGCCTACTTTTTGGGGTTAATTTTTACTTCACGCTGACTCTTCTCCTTTAACAAGAATTAAATTGAATGCAGTTCTTAAAAAATGCTTGAATTTTATTAATTTAGAAGGTTTTGGTTTTTCGTCCCATTCATTCCGCATCGGTGCTGCAACAGAGGCGGCCAGGATGGGTCTAGATGATACAATTATTAAAACATTAGGAAGATGGAATTCCGATAGATTTCGATTATATGTTAGACCAAATCTTGCTCTGTTTCAATTTTTAATTCCTTTTTTCAGGTAAGCCAGTTTCCATTCTTTCATTTTCTGGGCATGGAAGAGAGCAGCTGAACGAAATTCAATTAATTTATTTATGGATCCTAACCTAGTGAGAGTCTTCTTGTTTGGTCATAGGGGTTTAAGATGGAAATACATGGTACAATATTTAAAGGAGACAAAATTGACTTTTCAGGATCCTGATGCTGTGATTGTTCATTCAGGTGGTAACGACTTGTGCAAAGTTAATACTTTAGATCTTATTTTTGAAATAAAACGAGATTTGTGTTTCAACCTAAGTCCGGCCCTGCGTTGAGATCATACTGAAGAGCATGGAGAAGATGCTTTGAATTTTCTGAAAAATGGCCAAAAGAAAAACCAGGGAAAGTGAAATGGAAGTTACTGGGAAGGATAAGACAGATAGGAGCAAGTAAAGGTAAGGCCACCACAATAGTAGGGGCCGTGTCATTCTTCTCAAAGTTGTATGACAAATAGGATCCATCAGCATATTTTGTGATCTGTTGAGGACAAGAGAGAACCTATAGATTCTATACGTTTGGATAAAATATTGGCAGCATCGAGGAAGTTGTGCAGAGACGAGTATGAGAAAGTATTGTTTGGAACAGCATTTGTCCTTTCATTTTCAGCAGCTTTCATGATAGGGAAAATAGTCGCAGCTTCAAGAAAGGGTGAATCGGGTGTGAGATGGGGAGAATCAAGGCTACTGAAGTACACCTTGTGGAAAGCATTTATCTGTTATTGTTTGAGTGTTAAACTTTGTCGAATGGCAATTAGTGGGATGCTGTCATTGTCTTATTTTATTGTTTCAGATAAGAAGGTGGTGTGGATTCACTCTTTCACGCACTGGGCAGCTGTAACAGCTGGGAGACACCCTTGTGGACTACAGCTCTGCCTGCTAGAATGGGATATGCTCAGTAAAATGGTTTGGAAGGAGAGGTTTGAGGTGGTGTCAGCTGCTGACAGCTGTACTGTGATAGTCATTCATGCTGGCGGGAACGACTTGACACAGATGAAGTCAATGCAGCTGATAAACAACATTTGAGTGGACATTGCCGGCTAGATGGTAAGATGGCCAGAGGTTAAAATTATTTGGTTTTGCATGGTGCAGAGGAGATGACGAAGACAAGCTTTTTCAGTACAGGCAGTGGATGATCCTGGAAAAACTTCATCAATGCTGCCAGAAAGTTTGTGTCAGCAAATGGAGGTGCCATGGTAGGGCACAAACTTATTGATTTTAAGTGCGTGGGTCTGTACCAGTCAGATGAAGTGCACTTATCCGACATTGGGTTGGACATTTTTAACAACGCGCTGCAAGAAAGTTTGGTGGTCGTTAAGAGCAAGGTAGGTTTGTAGGTGGCGGGGAAGTAGTGCAGGGATCAGGGAGCCCTACTTTGGTGACAGAAGCCACGACAATTCAGGTTATGGTGACGGAATAGGGCCCATGTCAGTTCATTCACTGCTGTGTATGAGGGCAGATGTTAGTGGGGAGGGCATGGCCGTGCTGCCAGTCCCCAACGGGGGGGGGGGCACTGGATGACGAGCCAGGTGCAGGAGTGGCCTGGCTGGGAGGCTGGCTGTCGTTGCATTGCTGGGTGCACTTGTGGCCCGGCTGACCTTTTGGGCTGAAGAGTCACGGTTTGTGTCAGGTTCCGCGATGTATTGCCTTTTATTGTGTTTATTATGTTAATAAAGCGTGGCATACACTCCAAATTTTTGCCAAATTAATTGTAGTTTGAGTTTTATTGTAAGGAGGGGGATTGGAATAGCAGGTTCACTCCTATGTTTTGTAATGGGGTTGTAAAGGATTTACCAGACACAGCTTCTGTGTCGACGCCCGTGATTAATCAGTCTGCATCTGCTCCTAGGTCTGATAGATGGACTCGATCTGCTACCAATCAGGCTGGTAGGCTGAGGAGTGGGAGAACCTATCACAGCCTGGCCAGACGGAGCTAGCTCCCACCCTCGGTCTATTTATTCCTTCATTTCCTGCTTTTCCATTGCCTGTGATTCTGTCTGGTTTCCTGGCTCTGCTGTTCCTGCTTGTACTATTGACCTCTGCTTCAATTTGACCCTGGCTTTACTGACTACTCTCCTGGTTTGACTCGGCTCGTTCACTACTCTTGTTGCTCACGGTGTTGCCGTGGGCAACTGCCCCATTTCCCTTAGCTTCTGTGCACCCTCGTCTGTTTGTCTGTCATGCACTTATTGAGCGTAGGGACCGTCGCCCAGTTGTACGCCGTCGCCTAGGACGGGCCGTGCAAGTAGGCAGGGACTGAGTGGTGGGTAGATTAGGGCTCACCTGTCAGTCTCCCTACCCCGACATAATCACAGGCCCATATACCTTTTCTAGCCTGGTTCCTACACTACGATGGACCCCCTTGAGGCCCTGGCTCAGCAAATGCAGGGTCTCTCCCTACAGGTCCAAGCCCTGGCTCAGAGGTGCAACCAGAGTGAAACTACCCAATGCCAAGACGGTAGCTACCTTGTTTGTCAAACACATCCTGCGTCTCCATGGGGTTCCTGTCAATATTGTTTCTGACAGAGGGGTACAATTTGTTTCATTGTTTTGGAGAGCTTTCTGTAAAAAGTTGGAGATTGATCTGTCCTTCTCCTCGGCCTTCCATCCTGAAACTAATGGCCAAACTGAGAGGACTAATCAGTCTCTAGAACAATATTTAAGGTGTTTTATCTCCTACTGTCAATATGATTGGGTCTCCTTCATTCCCCTCGCCGAATTTTCCCTTAATAACCGGGTCAGTAACTCGTCAGGGGTTTCCCCCTTTTTCTGTAATTTTGGGTTTAATCCACGGTTCTCCTCCGTTTCACCTGGTGGTTCCAACAATCCCGAGGTAGATGTAGTTCATCGGGAACTGTGCACAGTCTGGGCCCAGGTTCAGAAGAAACTAGAGGCGTCCCAGAGCATACAAAAGACTCAGGCAGATAGAAGACGTTCTGCTAACCCCTTGTTTGTGGTCGGGATCTGGTGTGGCTGTCTTCAAAAAATTTGCGTCTTAAAGTTCCGTCCAAAAAATTTGCTCCCCGGTATATAGGACCGTACAAGGTCATTGAGGTCCTTAACCCTGTCTCCTTCCGACTGGAGTTCCCCCCGTCTTTTCAAATACACAACGTGTTTCATGCCTCCCTCCTCAAACGCTGCTCCCCGTCCTTGGCTACCTCAAGGAAACCTCCGGTCCCTGTTCTCACCCCTCAAGGGGTAGAATTCGAGGTGGCCAAGATTGGGGATAGCAGGATGGTCCAAGGCTCCCTCCAGTACCTGGTCCATTGGAGAGGATATGGGCCTGAGGAGAGGATTTGGGTACCCGCCCGGGATGTTCACGCTGGGGTATTGCTCAGGAGGTTCCATCTTCGGTTCCCCAATAAGCCAGGTCCACCTAGGAAGGGTCCAGTGGCCCCTCATAAAAGGGGGGGTGCTGTAAAGGATTTACCAGACACAGCTTCTGTGTCGACGCCCGTGATTAATCAGTCTTCATCTGCTCCTAGGTCTGATAGATTGACTCGATCTGCTACCAATCAGGCTGGTAGGCTGAGGAGTGGGAGAACCTATCACAGCCTGGCCAGACGGAGCTAGCTCCCGCCCTCGGTCTATTTATTCCTTCATTTCCTGCTTTTCCATTGCCTGTGTTTCTGTCTGGTTTCCTGGCTCTGCTGTTCCTGCTTGTACTATTGACCTCTGCTTCAATTTGACCCTGGCTTTACTGACTACTCTCCTGCTCTGCGTTCGGTACCTCATACACTCCTGGTTTGACTCGGCTCGTTCACTACTCTTGTTGCTCACGGCGTTGCCGTGGGCAACTGCCCCATTTCCCTTAGCTTCTGTGTACCCTCGTCTGTTTGTCTGTCGTGCACTTATTGAGCGTAGAGACCGTCGCCCAGTTGTACGCCGTCGCCTAGGACGGGCCGTGCAAGTCGGCAGGGACTGAGTGGCGGGTAGATTAGGGCTCACCTGTCTGTCTCCCTACCCCGACATTACAGGGGTAACTACAGAGGAGATGGGAATAAACGGTCTTTCAGTGATTGAGCAAGAGGGGACACTGTAACTGGACTGTAATGTGGAGGCTAGAGCGATATATTCAGTAGTATTAAATTTGTGTATATAGGTCGCCATAGCAATGGATCATCCTCGTAGCAATGCTTAGTTGCATTGTTTAAGAGTAAAGGACATCTCAGGGAATGGGTTGTACATAGACTGTGGGGAGAGGCAAGTGCAGTATGTTCTTAGGAAGTTGTAGATGTTGTGCTGGCGGAGCTAGTCAGCATAAATCATATTGGCCAACTCTGTTTATTGTTGTTGTCATGAGAACATGAGTAGTATATCATACTGCTGGAGTCTATCTAGAGCAGTTCTGGGGGAATCGCTGATGTTAGTACAGAGAAGAGTTGGAGATTCCTCGAATGCCAAAGGTATTGCTCTAAAGGACAGGATGTCATGGTGATATATATACAAAAAAAATTGTTTCGTTTCTTTACTCTATGGTGTCCGATATAGGTCAAGGTAAGTAAGGGTTTTGCTTGGGGGATCGTGTCCAGTGTTTTAGATTGGATGTTTACTATTATACCGCAAGGGAAGCTTGGGAAATATATAGGGATTGGTGTGTACGTTAATGTTGGGTACAGTAGGTAAAAGGGTTGCATAACACGTATAAGGCCTTGCTCACATGTGCATTGGAGGCTCCATTAGGCGTCTCCATATCAAATCTAGCCAAGATTACCGTAGAAAATAGCGCAGCTTGTAACAACGCAGGTGTGAACATAGCCTTAAAAGGATGTTAATCACATAGAGTGTTAAAATAGTAGCTGATACATGGTTTAAAGGTGGTAGTGAAACATCTGATAATAGTGGTATTGACACTAATGTCAATAATGGTGCATATGACAACAGATATTTACCAGTAGACGTTCAGCCGTGTTGCTACTGCGCATAGTAATTCTTGAATAGTAATAAAAGAACATTTGTTATTCCTATCAGGGATAACAAATTGTGAGATGTGTAATAAAAGGGGGCATTTTTGATGGAAGGGTAGCTTGGTTTGGCATCAGGAGGCATTAGTATAGTAAAAGGGGCTAGAGATATTCATCTAGAGCACAAGAGTTGTTAATGGGTAATTGATCGGAGGGTCTAGTTTTAGGAGGAAGGGAAATGAAAAGTAATATATAGAATTCATGGCTGCAGGGGGGGAGGGGATTGATATTGTGTATAGTAGTTAGACTACTGCTTCGGTGATTTTGTTGAGTGTTGAGTCTGTAGATCCAGTATACTTTTTGGCGGCAAATTTCTTTGAATCTGTTGGCTTGGTGTGTGTCGATGTGGTCAACGGTAATGATGGTATAGCACCCAAAGTCGCTCTCGTGTCTCAGGGTGCAGGGTCTTGAAATGCTACGCACCATCATTTTGTTATTGCAATTTGAGCAGTGTTTGTTTAGTCAAGAATTTAATGGCTGAATAGTGCGGCCTACATACTGTGTGCCGGAGATGCAGTTAATGAGATAGATGATAAACTGGGACATGCATGTTAGTTTATGTTGGAGTGTGAATATTTTGCTTGTGATATTGCTGGAGAAAGTGGTGTTTTTGTGTTGGATGATGGAACAGCATAGACACCGAGGAGTGCGGCACTTGAAACTCCTTGTGGATGATGAAGTGGGGAGTTTCTTTATGTCCCAGTGATTGATGCAACTGGGTGCTAATATATTTTTTAGAGTTGGTGCTAGAGTTATGTGATTTTGGGTTTGGGGAAGGCAGAGGTTTCAGGAAAGGATCATGTCATTCTCTTGAATACATCCGTTAAAAAGTGGTAGCCTTTTTCCCAGAAACGTTTTTTGAGGGTAGGGGCTTGTTTCTGAAAATCAGACTCCAATGTGCAATGTTTACATACCCTCTTGTATTGACTGAATGGATTGTAGTGGAGCCAGTTTTATAATGGCCGCTACAGTAGTCTAGGTAACTATATCCACTTTTTTTTAAAAGTGAGTAATGAATTAATTATTGTGGTGGGATACTACTAGATCCAGGAATTCTATTTCTTAGACACTAACGTGCTGGTGAAAGCAAGTCCCCAATTGGAGTTGAGCTCGTTAATGAATTTGGAGGCTGATTTGATATCCCCTCTCCAAATGAAATATAAATAATAAATGGATCTCCTGTATATATGATATGATGATTGAATATGGAATTGTTCCAAATGTGAAAATCTTTAAGACACCCATGAACAAGTTGGTGTAGCTTGGGGCCACTCTTGTCCCCATGCCGGACCCTTTCCTTTGGTGGTAGATCAAACTCTTGAATGAGAAAACGTTGATGTGTAAAATAAAGTCCATTCCTTGGAGGATGAAGGTAACTTGTTATTGACTCATTTGAGGGTCTTTGTTAAGGACTGTGGATAGGCTGTTGAGACCCAGGGCATGTTGGATGTTGTCATAGAAGGTCATGACATCTAGACACTGGAAGAAAATGCCTTCATACCATGGGATGTTTTGGAGTTCAATGATCAGTTGGGTGGAATCTTTGAGACTTCTAGGTAAATTAAGTACGTAGTCTTGTAGTAGTACATTGAAATAGTGAGACAGGTGACAGATGGGAGAGTGAATGCCCTACATGATGGGTCTGTCTGGTGGGTCTGTGAGAATTTTGTGAATCTTAGGCAAATGTTAGAGGAAGTGGGTAATGGTGTTACATGATCGGATTATTACCTCCTTGTTGTTTTTCAGTGTTCTCATGGCATTTTTTTCTTTTAGGGAGAGATTCTCTTTGTGTCTAAAGAGATATTTTTCCACTAATTTGAGATCATTGGCTACTAGGTGGTGAAATGTAGCTATGAAATTCCCCCGTCAATGGTAAAATTTGAAAAGAAGGTCTGTGAGGGTGAAGGGGTCAGGGTTATCTTGTCTGAAAACTGGGTTAGTCGTTCAGCTTTGGTACAGGATATTTGGAAATGTCTAGCTAAGGTCAGATTTCTAGTGAACCGGTGAAGATCCAGAAATAGATTGCAAGCCTTTGAGTTTAGAAGTGGGGCAGAAAGAGGGATAACTCATGGGGGTTGAGGACATGGTTTGAGAGATTAAATACATGTATTGTGTTGACCTCTGTTGTTGGTGTTTTCTTTATTCTTTCTTTCTTTTTGCCTCCTCGGCATCCCCTTTTTGTTGTTGAGGTTTAGTGGGGGAAAGTTTTTCTCAGAAGATTTCTTGTCTGTTTCCCTAAAAAAGAAACTGCAGGGGTGAGTAAAGGTACTGAAGCTGAGGTCACTGCTGTGGTGTCATCTATAATACATTGTATTGAAGCAGAGGTTCCTGCTCTGGTGTGGTCTACGATAAATAGGGGGATATTGAAGGCTCCAGAAGGAGTCTGATGGTTTGGACATGGGGGTGGGGCCTTTAGATTTGTCCGTCAAGATGGTTTTTACCTCAAGTTCATAATGGGTTGCAAGTTGAGTGATGTTGAGTGGAGATATTTCAGGAGGAGTCGGGGCGGTGGTGTTTATAGTTTTGTGAGATTGTTTGCGGGGTAGGGTATTCAGTTTTCCCAATTCACAGACAGGATGTAGGAGTGGGTGACAGTTGGTGGTTAACTTGATGTTAGAGTCACGAGATTTGAATGGTGGCTGGGTTAATTTTGTATTTTGCTTTTGTTACTATTGTATTTGCTGTTGAGATATTGTATGCCTCTCTTGCCCTGATGGGTCTCTGTGTTGGGGTTGGTGGGGTGGCTGGTGATGGCAGTATGGGTCGGTTGGGCATTCAGTGTTCTTTGGGAGTAGGGGATTGAGAAGAATGAGAAGATCATTCGCCGTGGGAAAGGGGCCAGATGTGTATTAGTTTTAGTATATTATTGGACCACTATTCCTGTGTGGGGAACACTGGGTGCAACATTACTAAGGGGGCAGAAATACTGAGTGGGGGCACTAAGAGGCAACATTAATGAGTGGAGGCACTTGAGGCACTAAGGGGGCAGCATTACAGTGGGGGGCACTATGGGTAGAGCATAACTGAGTCGCAACACCCCTGGTATCTGATAAACAAGGTTTACATGAGTTTCTACCTAATGTTTTTTTTAATGTTTATTGCTGGAGTAAATGAAAATGACTTTTGACTAGAACATGATCTGATGTTTTGACATTTTTAATTTCTAGCCCAATTAGATTTTTCAGGACAAATGTAGTTTGTTTCTAGGGTAGTCTAAGGGTAGGTCGATTTTTCGCTTGCGAGGTGGCCTATTTTGTGGCCATCTGACATGTCTGTCTACCTTCTGTGTCATTCCCTCTACCCCTCAGGTCCCTACTTCTCCCCTCTTTTGCTTCTCTTCCATACTCCTCTCTTGTCTTGAAATGTCTGTCCTTTTTGTATTGTGTTGTTGGTCTTTTTGTTCTTAGTTTTCTTTCCCCCATCCTGTATTGAATGTTTCATTAAATTGAATGCATTTGATAAAGGTTGCCAGCCTTTTGCCATTCCATTTGACCATGATCCACTGTATTGTGAACCTTTACAGTTCTGTCTGTGATATTCTGCCTGTGGATGCCTATTTAATAAAACTTATTTGAACTAGAATTTGCTATTTTACAATTTTCAGAAGACAAAAGGCATCATATATGACATTAACCTTAAGCAGTTCAAGCTTTCACATTTCTATGTAAGGTTAGATAATGAATTGTGAAATCTTCTTACCTGCTGTAGGCAACTTCATTGGGGCCTGTTCACATCACCGTTGCCCATCCATTGAGGGGTTCCGTTGGAGCTCTCCGTCGGGTTAACCCCTCTTCGGCGAGACAAACGGAAACCTAAGCTTCCGTTTCCTTTACCATTGATATCAATGGTGACGGAAACATTGCTAAAGGTTTCCGTTTGTCACCGTTGTGACAGGGTTCCGTTGTTTTGACAGAGTCAATAGCGCAGTTGAAACTTCCGATGGAACCCCTCAGCGGAAAGGAATGGTGATGTGAACACAGCCTTACATTGGGCCCATCTTGTTTTTAAAGAGTTTGAATTTCTTTACATCTTTTTGTGGAGATATCTTAGTCCAAATTGCCTAATATAAACATGGTTTAGTTTGCTTACGCGCAGGCATGTGAATATTTAACATTTATAACTAGATGCTAAGTCATGCTTACTGGTTCACAGTCTTATTTACCCATCCATAGTCTCCTCTTTTCCAGCTACCAATAGTTCACCAGAGTTCGTTGATGAAAACCCCATGCTTAGAAACTACATTCATACACCGTAGGAGTCTTCATTTTCGGAAGTTATTTATTCACGGGAAATGATCTTCCTTCTTTTGAAGATACTTTCTATCAGTGACTGCCAACCTTTATAGAAGATAAGCACAATCATTTATAATTAGGTTTTTTCACCAGGATATGTAGTCAATCTTATTTAGTGGAGAACAATTTCTACAATTTTAAATCAGTTTTGTTCACTGGTGGACAATATCGATCTATGAAGTCGGAAATCTTTGGTGAAACGTCACATCTAAAGACTGTCAGATCCCATTGTTTGAAGTCAACATGGGTCAGTAGACTACAACCTTTACTGTAACTATCTTTACTGTAGCATTGTTTACTGCAAGCAACCACCATTAGAAGTTGGTCTCATTTCTGAACCACTGTCGACAGTTTTGGAAGCATCTCTTTCACCAGATGTCCATCTTGGAGTCAGCAATCTTCATAAGTAGTCCCCTGAAGGACAGTCTCAATGATATTAGAGGCCAATCAGCAATGAAACAAGCTTTTTAACACTTTGAAGTAAACTAATATTCACTTGAGAATATTTTCTACACAAGAAAAAAGGAAGAAATTACTGATCTCCAGACCACAAATTCATTTAATTTCTTCAGTCATGGCAGTAAATGAAGCTCTGGAGAAGGACAGCCTATTTTCTCCCTTTCAATCTATCATAGTGTCTATTCTATCTGCTCCACTCACCCTTGTTGCCACACATAACCTCATGCAAATTTTCACAGCTGCAGTGCCACCTTACCATTGTCAATCCAACCTTACACTGGAAGATCCTTATTTACCCAAAGATTCATGCAACCGATACATTTCGTTGCTATCGAATGATACAGAAGCATGCAAGCCAGGGGAAATGAAATATGACCTGAGTTTATATACTTCTACCATCGTCAGTGAGGTAAGTGATACATAGACGGATTCAATCCCACATGAATATGGGTCACACAGCGACGTAAATATAGGGGGGTCTGGTGCCATCTTATAAAACGATAACAAATAATACTATTAATACAACGACCATTCTGATAATTAATTTTATTTAAAGGACTGTGAAATTCATGTTTAATTTAGTTGTAAGCAAAATGCCTTTCTTTTTGTATTGTCCAAGCCTTTGATTGGTGGAGTGCCAGATGGACACAGTTCATACTAGAGTGGATACCTTTGCCAGCATCAGGAAGAAGTTAGCAATCATTGTCTGATATCTTCCATCTCTATTACTTTTGCCTGCTCAGAAGGCTGGGTAGCGCACTCTAGGTCATGTAGTATCGGAGGGGGGTTACAAAAGTCAAACTAATCTCTGTAATTGAGTTTGTAGCAGCAGATCTATACTTCTAAGGTTAGAGTAATGAAAAGCTATGTACACCCTTGAAATAGTTGTTTTTTTTTTCAATAAAAATATGTATCATTGTGTTTGGTGCAACTTTCTAAATACTTTTTATTAAAAACATTTTTTAACTTTTTGAGATACAGCAGCTTTGAATCCTGTATACAAAGTAGCTGCATACCTCCGAACTTTCAAGTAACGCAAAGAGGGACAACCAATGTGGCGCGCATAGCGGCAAGTTTTTCCCTTCTAAGCCATGCCTCTAACCCCACCCAATACCCGCCCATCACCTGGTTCAGCCAACACAATATCATGCTCCCATAGTGCCTCCCACACAGTATAATGCCAAATAGCTGCCGCATACAGTATAATGTCCCCACAGCTGCCCAATACAGTATAATGTTCCATAGCTACCCCCATACAGTAAAATGCCCCCACAGCTGCCCCATATAGTATAATGCCCCCACAGCTGCCACCATAAAGTATAATGCCCCCCATAGAGGCACCCATACGGTAAAAAGCCAACACAGATGCCCCAATACAGTATAAGGAGGGATGTAACCACGGCGCTGCTACTCAATGAGGATGCAGAAATTAATTTCTGCATCCTCATTGAGTAGCAGGCCGTGGTTACATCCCTCCTTTTTCTACCTCAAAATTGCCAATATTGTACGGTTACACTTGGTGTGACCGTTTGGGATTTCGGCAGCAGCACTCTTCACGATCTACATCTTTTTCGAAGTGATTGACCTATCCAGCTGTGGAAAGCATCCATTCGTCATACTCTGACTGTCTGATTAGGCTTACTCACACTATGTGGCGCCGTGTTTGTTTCTTTGTTATATCCTCCAATACAGTATAATGCCCACACAGATGCCCCTATGCAGTATAACGCAGGACTTGCTGACACTGAACCCGTCAGTGCTGCTGACCTGACAGATTTAGTTATCAGAGCAAGATAAAACTTTCTGTATACAGGATACAAAGCAGCTGTATCTCAAAAAGTAAAAACATTTTTTTAATAAAAAGTATTTAGAAAGTTGCACCAAACACACTGACAGATATTTTTATTTAAAAACAAACAAAAAAACAAACGATTTCAACTGTGTACATATCCTTTAAGTGGGCATGTCCCCTGTATAACCTACAGATGTAGCAGAGCTGGGTCTGTGTATACAAAAAAGCTGGGTATGACTATTTAGAATAATATGTCAAGATATCACAGTCCATATGACTGAATATAAGCCTAATGTATTATCGCAATGCACAAAATAAACAATAAATTACAAATCTGGCTCTGCTACATTTCAATGGGGATACATTTACAAAAGTTCTGCACAAAATATAACCAAATATGATGTAGTGTGATAAGTGCAGAATTTAGAATCTTTTATTGTTTCGTCTCTCAGTGGGATTTGGTTTGTGAACGAGAATGGATGAAGGAATTGGCGCAGTCCACTTACATGGCAGGAGTGCTGGTGGGTGCAATTATATATGGAACTCTCGCAGACAGGTGAGATGGGCATGATTGTAAAGGACTCTGTGTTTTTTACATTATATTAGGGAACATTATAATGAGTGACAACACTACAGTACTGTTATATGAGCAGGTAAACTAAACAACACTATTACTGTTAAAGCTATGTGAAAAAACATGTTGCTAATATAAATTATGACTTGCCCTCCAATTTTCTGAAATCAAATATAGGTAAAACCCCCTCTGACATACAAATACATCCACTCTGCAGCAGATTTTTCACATACCCATATTTAGGTGCCCCTACAGTGCCCCTACATTGCCCCCATAGAGAGCATGTCACATTGCTTACCTAACAGTGACAGTGCAGTGCCCCATAAAAAAAGACTCTCTCAGCGCCCCTTTAAAAGAAAACCACCGTTCTATAAATTCCAGCTAAATCTCCTTAAATTTCAGCCACTTTCCCCATAAGTGCCAGCAACAGTTCCTCCATAAGAGCAAGTCCCAATTGCCCCACAAACGTCACCCACAAAGCTTGTTAAATTGTCAGCCACAGTATCTCCATAATTGCCAGGCAGAATGTCCCTATAAGGCTGGATTCACACGAGCATGTTCGGTCCGTATAGGACAGAACGTATTTCGGCCGCAAGTCCCGGACCGAACACACTGCAGGGAGCCAGGCTCCTAGCATCATAGTTAGGTACGACGCTAGGAGTCCCTGCCTCTCCGTGGAACTACTGTCCCATACTTAAAACATGATTACAGTACGGGACAGTTGTCCCGCAGCGAGGCAGGGACTCCTAGCGTCGTACATAACTATGATGCTAGGAACCCGGCTCCCTGCAGTGTGTTCGGTCCGGGACTTGCGGCCGAAATACTTTCCATCCTTTACGGACCGAACATGCTCGTGTCAATCCAGCCTAAAAGTCCCCTTTGCATAGCAGGAATTGCATTCTGCCATCTTCAATGATCCTACACTATGCAATGTACTGATATCCGGAACACAGAATTGGCTAAGTAGAAGAGTGGTAAAGGTGGTACGAATTGATGTGAGAATACCAGTCATCAGGGGCGTAGCTAAAGGCTCAAGGGCCCCGATGCAAAAGTTCTTATTGGGCCACCCCCCCCCCGCCAACTTCTCATGGCCAAAGGTCCGCAGCTTTCAGCTGCATCGCTGAGTCTCCTAAGTGACCTAACAATGCAGCACTAGCAGCCGGGGGAGTCACTAAGGACTTAAAATGTCAGGGGAAATAGCCCCAATACATATGTGTCCGCCCCCCAAAAAAATGTGTGTGTGTATGTATAGGAGACAGCATAGCAAATCTATAGCACTACGACCCTATAAACTATGGATAGGATTAGATACATTGGCTCAGCAGGCAGTATCACACATGATAGGATTAGATATAAGGCCCAGCAGACAATTTCACACATGATGGGATTAGATATACAGCTCAGCAGACAGTATCACACATTATAGGATTAGATACAGGGCTCAGCAGTCAGTATTACACATGATAGGATTAGATACAGGGGCTCAGCAGACAGTATCACATTGATGATAGGATTAGATACACAGCTTAGCACAGTATCACACATGATAGGATTATTGATGGCCTCAGGATAGGTTATCAATAGCTGATGGGTCGGGGTCCGTCTCCCGGGACCCGCCAATCAGCTGTTTTGAAGGGGTCGCAGCGCTCGTAGGACAGCTGCTTCCCCTTCATTTCCCTTACTCGCTCACACTGTGAATCGCCGATACGGATTCACATTGTGAGCGGTGACCGGAATGAAGGGGAAGCAGCTGTCATACTAGTGCTGCGGCCCCTTCAAAACAGCTGATTTGCGGGGTCCGACTCCCGGGAGCCGACCAATCAGCTTCAGCAGACAGGGATAATAATCTTACCCTCCTCTTCAGCCGCGGCGGAAGTTCTGTCCTGACCCTATCCAGGATCACGATGTTGTGCGCGGCGCATAGCGTTGTGACGTCATATGCTGTGCACAGCGCTGTGACGTCAGGACCTCCGCTGCGCTCCGGAACCAGGAAGGTAAATACTGTCAGTTAGTATAGTTACAGGTGTCCGCAGCCCGAGTTACCATAGTAAGTTTTTATTCATGTGGTGCGGGGGGCCGCGGGCCCCCTGGCTTCGGGGCCCGGTCGCGATTGCGACCGCTGCGACCCCTATAGCTACGCCACTGCCAGTCATAATCAGTACTGTACCTCCCAAGTATGTACACTTCGGCCGTTCATCTAATGAGTCAATGAATAACGGCTCCAAAAAACGTCTCAAGAAGTGACATGCAATTCTATTTACTCCTTTTACACTACGTTATTTGAAAATGAGGCATAAAATAATGCCCCGTCGCCACAAAACGCCGTTTTTTCCATTTAAATCAGTGGGCAGATGTTTGGAGGCGTTCAGCCCCCGTATTTTCAGCCATGTTTTGGGGCGTTTACGGGCTGAAAAACGGCTGAAAATAGGCCGTGTGTACATACCCCATAGAAAAACAGCTCCAAAAACGGCCATAAAAAAACCACCGCAAAAAAATGCTAGTTTGATGAAAATATGGCTGAAAATCAGGAGCTGTTTTCCCTCGATACTTTGTTAACCGTATTTTGTTAACCATGTGAACATACCCTCAGGGTTACGCTTCACTAAGGGTATGGGTAACGTCCCAAAAAACGGCAGAAAAATCGGTAGCAGAACGCCTACAAACATCTGCCCATTCAAAATCCATATTTTCAGCCATATTTTGTTAACCGTGTGAACATAGCTTAAAAACAACTGTAAAATACAGTGCTGATTTCAAGGGAAAACAGCCTCTGATTTTCAGCCGTTTTTTTATGCATCAAGAGTTTT
The DNA here is from genome assembly GCF_050947455.1 of Rhinoderma darwinii. Taxonomy (NCBI): domain Eukaryota; kingdom Metazoa; phylum Chordata; class Amphibia; order Anura; family Rhinodermatidae; genus Rhinoderma; species Rhinoderma darwinii. Next base: position 107,088,869 of record NC_134695.1, read on the forward strand.
TTTATGCGTTCTTTATGGCCGTTTTTGGAGCTATTGTTCTATTGGCACAATGAAAAACGGCTCCAAAAACGTCTCAAGAAGTGACATGCACTTCTTTTTTACAGGGCTTTTTTATACACGCCATTTTTTAAAACGGGCGCGTAAAAAAACGGCCAGATGTTTGGAGACGATCAGCCACAAAAAATAAGCCGTGTGAACATCCCCTAACATTTACTGATCTAACCTGTGATGTTTGAGTATTTCTGCCTTCATTTTGCATTCTGCACCGGGCCTCCTTCTCTATAATCAATTCATATTTCTCTCTCTGTTTTCTATCCATATCAGCATGTTCAGAGACAGCTCAGGTGTGATGTATACTCTGAGACACCTAAGGGTATGTGCACACGCTTACTAAAAAACATCTGAAAATACGGAGCTGTTTTCAAGGGAAAACAGCTCCTGATTTTCAGACTTTTTTTACGGCCGTTTTTGGAGCTGTTTTTCTATAAAGTCAATGAAAAACGACTGCAAAAACGACTCAAAAAGTGACATGCACTTCTTTTTTGCAGGCATTTTTTTATGCGTCTTATTTTCAAAACAGCCGTGTAAAAAAAATGCCCCGTTGGAACAGAACGCCGTTTTTCCCATTGAAATCAATGGGTAGATGTTTGTAGGCGTTCTGCTTCCGATTTTTCGGATGAAAATAAGCCGTTTGAACATACCCTTAGAAGAGCTGTCACACTGCATGACTAGATAAACCTTACAAAACCTGAATGTGACTGGGGAGAACTATACTTGTGTAAAGATGTTTTCTTCCAGATAACATTAAGACCGGGTACACACGTAGCATAAATACTGCAGATTTTCCGCAACGGACTTCATTGCGGAAAATCCAAAGCATATTATAGTAGCGGCAAAGTGGATGAAATTTGAACAAATCTCATCCACACACTGCGTAAATGAAAAGCGGGAAAAAAATCTGCATCATGTCAATTGTATTTGCGTAATTGCTAGCTTTTGTTGTGGCTTTTCTCCATTGAATTCAATGGGGAGGTAAAACCCGCAACAAACAGCAGATGTTGCAATTTTTGCGACGGAAAAGCTGAGATTCCAATGCAAAAATCACAACTCAGAAAAAAACAACGACTTATACTTATCCAGAATGATGTGCTTCTTCGTCCAGGCCGACCTCCTGGGATGACATTTCATCCCATGTGACAACGTCATCCCTGGAGGCTGGACTGCAGAGGGACGAGTCGCCATGGCTACGTAAGTATGAAACTTTTTGTTACGTGCAGTTTTCCACAGCGGACATTCCGGTCAAGCATCTGCACCGCAATTTGGTGCGTTTTTTTGGCTGGAATTCCCTGCGACGACCAGGGGGATAAGCTGCGTGCTTTTATATAGCATCTCCGCCCTGTGAACATAGCCTTACTACTGTCAGGGTAACTTCCCTCTCCCTGTTATCTCACACCGAAAAACCACCTCTGTAAATTTAAAACTGAATGCATGCATGCATGGAAAAAGTACACCACACAGACAAATGTTGGTAGTCATCTTTTCCTCAGTTCAGTAGGAAGTGAACTAACTTTATTTGAACAAAGAACACAAAGAAAGCTTCTCTGTAGGAAGGTGAGACGTGCTTAAGCCCCATTGGCTCCATTCAGCTGTAGTCCATCTGTACACTCCTCTTGCATTCCAGGGGCGGTGTCTTCCACACATTCTATATCTTGTTTCAGTTACAAATCTTTGTGTAATATACTGATTTTTAGTTTATATAAAGTAATAATGTTTTTGCAAACAATATACCTGGTAATGATCCCTGATAGTCCCCCCTAAAAAAAAATATTACTCTATCTGTAATGACAGGGATAGGGAAACAGACAAGTGAGCCCTAATCTACCCGCCACTCAGTCCCTGCCTACTTGCAACGACCCGCCCTAGGTGACGGGGTACAACTGGGCGACGGTCCCTACACTCAGTAAGTGCACGACAGATAACCAGACAAGGAAACACAGAACAAAGGGAAACGGGGCAGTTGCCCACGGCAAAACCATGAGCAACAAGAGTAGTAAACGAGCCGAGTCAAACCAGGAGAGTACGAGGTGCCAAACGCAGAGCAGGAGATTAGTGAACAAGCCGAGTCAAACCAGGAGTGTACGAGGTACCAAACGCAGAGCAGAAGAGTAGTCATTAAGCCAGGGTCAATACGAAGCAGGGACAAGTAGTTCAAGAAGCTGCAGCAGGGCCAGGAAACCAACAGAGAAGAATCACAAGCAAGGAGGAACAGGAAAGGCAGGTATAAATAGACAGAGGGCGGGAGCTAGCTCCGTCTGGCCAGGCTGTGATAGGCTCTCCCACTCCTAAGCCTGCCATCCTGAGTGGTGGAAGATGGAGTCAGTCTCACAGACATAGAAGCAGGTGCAGACTGATTACCTATGGGCGTGGATACAGAAGCTGTGCCTGGCAGATCCTTAACACTATCCCTGAGTCTTGTTTAGCAACCTACCACTGACCACTCGAACAAGGCGGGTAGGGGTTTTGGATTTCTTCACCAGCTTGAAACGAGCCACTCCTGATGAGTAACCCCCCTTTGTACCTGGACTTCCAAGGTTTCGGAGTGGTCCTAACTGTCCCTATTCTCCTCAGGATACAGGATGGTTGTCTTGGTATAATCTACAAACCGCTGCTGGTTGTAATATATATAATTAATCCAGTCCACATTTTTATTAATGGTAATAATTGTCGCACTGTCACTTACTGTCCTAATGGGACTTTTACCCCTGCAGATATAACAGGTCATGGGCAGCATCTTCCCCAAACCTAAAGACACCCAGATAACATAACCTCCGGGCTCTCATTGCTGCCATGTGCTTCTTACATATGAGTGACAACAACCAGTGACCTTCACCTCACACCTCCACATAAAACGCCTCAGATTGGAATTCACAGTACCGCGGCATATTTACACACATTATAATTATAAACCTCAGACAATATAAACAATAGGGCCTCAACTAATATTATAATGCTATCACCAATCCCATGCTATCACCCTCAGGTTTTGGGTCCCATCAGTTCATTGCCAGTCCTGTATATCATCGTCCTCTTCTTCTCCTGTCTTCTGTCGAGTCAGACGGCACAGTGGTGTCCAGTGGGGGATTTATTACTATCGTCCACCTTGTCACTTACTTATTAAAACACTGGATACTGCTGACGGATTCACACAGTTCTTTGGTCTTTACTTTGATCTTTGCTGATGTCATCAGGACTTGGTTTGGTCCTTCTCATCTTTTAGACACCGTCTCTTTTAGTTTACGTCACCGGGCTGTACACAGCACCTCATACTGTGAGCCTGGGGTGAGTTACCACGTAGATGGATTGGTGGAGTTTTATTGTGACTACCACAAACCCTCCGTATCTGTCCTCTTCCTCCGGTAAGTTACTTGTCTAGGCGGCTGCTTAGAATTGTGACACTGCCGTCAGTTCAGGACAGGCGCGTTTTATTGGCTCAGGCTGCGCCTGCCGCATCTCGGTGATGGAGTTCATCATATAAAAGTCTTTCTAGTTCATATTTACTGGCAATTGCTGGGGACCCCCAACCCTTGTCAATTGTTAAAATAAATACTAATCTGGTGATATCGTCTACGTAATATAAAAGCTGTTCTAAGTACATACAATAACAATGCCAGGCACTTAAACTACATTAAACAAACACCTTTAGATAAGAAAAACTTCTCTGTTCCAATGGACATGGCACCTAGAAGATGTGTAATTATTGGGTACATTTCATTTGCACTTGGTGTTACTATTTCCAGCAGGATTTGTACGTCGATCTGAGCTGATTGCCTGGAACATCTCCAGCTCACAAAAATATACACAGATTCCACATGTTTATCTGACAAATGTCGCAAACCAATTTTTCTTACTCTAATTTGTATTGCATGGGGAGGCCTCTCAAGGTCTGTTCTCTTCGTGGGAGGCGGGTATGATAAGGTTGGCACCGGTCTGCCAGTACTGTTGTGTAGGAAAATTAAACAGCTCTAACAGAATTTAGCAGCAACAGCTGTAAAGCCTGGGACATACCAATTAGATCTTACCAAATCGATCCTTTCAGTCTTGAGGCATATGTGAGGTCATACACCATCAATACAAGTGCTATCAAGAGTGCCTTGGGTGTTACCGGTTCACCTTCCCTTATCCGTCCACATTCTGTCAGAATCTGGTTCTCACGCCTTCTGCTCCCAGTTGGACTCTTCCTGTGGAGAACAAACTGTTCAACGCATAATCAGTAATTGATGGTAATCAGATAATTAATTTGAAGAAAAACATTAACAAGTAACATCTTTACATTAAACGTTCACATTGAGCAGTAACTAAAAGTGATACATGCAAACTAATTTTTCTTCTTTATATATATCTATACATACACATATACACTGCACAGAATTCTCTACTCTAAAATTTTCCTTTTACAACCAAAATATTTTCAAATGGGAATCTACTTGCACCGTGAAGTTCTCATTTACACAAACATAAAAGTGACGCCTCCAATAGTCCAATGCTAAGGCTGGTCCAGAACTTTACATAAAACTTAACCTCAGTATTTAATATTCCCACTAAACTTTTTGAATATCGTTATTAAACAAACTTTGGGACAACATCTGGAGAACTGCTGACATCTTATCATTGTACAAACACCAGGTCAATACTTGGGATAACACTGTTCCCCTGTCACTACACAAGTTCTGCAGTGGGTAAGATACCGACCGGGCTTCAGGCCTCCCTGAGAACAGGTCTACACACACGAGCACATGGTCATACACTTCTACCTCGGGTAGTTGTTATATATATTTGGATGGGTATTACCCCCGTACAATTTATATATAATATATGTCGGAGTAACTCACACTAGGTGTACACCACCGATTGTCAATATATGATTGAAGGAACAGGGGGAGTAGGAAAAGTAGTGTGTTTCATAGATGTAAAAAATAAAAAATACTTTATTATTAAATTGTTATTAAAAACAATGTTGGATGTAATTTACGTTGCGCCAAAGTCCCCTAGATTGGCACAATATGACAAATTATGTCTAAATTAAATTGCTCCAATTCTATAGTAGTATATTGATTTATATAGACGACTGACCTCTCAGTGTTGGTGAGAAAACAGTCAATTGCAAGCAAAAAATTATTATTAAGGTTCCTCCAACGGGCTGTAGATAAAGCCCAGCGATGGGGAAACCCCTACATCAATCTTGCTGCAATGGGTTCCATGTACATGCATATAACTGCATAGATTGCATGCACAAATATCCTGTGTGAGCAGACACGACACAGCAGAGTCGAAACCGCTGCGTGCCAGCAACTACACAGGAGTAGGAAAGGAACAAGCCACAACAAGTGACAGCACTGTTGAATTGCCTAGATAGTGACCTGTGAATGATGTATCAGCAAATACTCTGCCCTGTCAGGCAGTCAATGACTTGCGAATCACAGCTTGTGTGTTATCATGTATGTGTATCTCAGCATAGCAGAGTTGAAACTGCTATGCTGTGACAGCTCTGCAAGGGGGAGTAACAGATCAGCCGTGCTCCCGGACGGGCGGCCACACAGGCAGTGTGCCTGAACAACGAGCTCCAGTGCCTTGCAGGGGTGAGTACTCTGCCTGTCAGGCAGTTAGTATACTGAAGCACAGTTTCTTTATTATTTATTATGTAAGTTGAGCTGCCAGGTCATTCACACACACGTGGTGAGGGCTGGGGGAAGGAGAGCCGCTATCAGCAGTCTGTGTACGGACTTTACTCAGACACAGCTCGGCTCCGTTCCCCTGTGCAGAGCAAACTAAATCAGCTGCTCAGCGTGCAGCCTCGGCAGGCCATTGTCCCTAACTAAAGCAGATATTCTGCAGGGTAGATGGTGAATAGAACTGCTAGTAGGCAGTACGGAGCAATATTAAGCATCCAACATTGACAGTGGTATTAAAAGAACACCCGACGCGCGTTTCGCCGGTACTTCCGGCTTCTTCCAGGGGTGGTGACCGCCGGAATCAGAGGCCAGATATGCAAAAAAAATTCCTGATTGACAGGAATGGTGACCAATCCAAACAGTTTAGGAGTGGAGACAAAGTAACAGTGCAACATGATACTTCCGTTTAGTTCCAGGATTGTATCCATGCTAGAATAACATTGCCCAAGCTCAAACCTATCTAGTTGTAACAAGAAGCTAAGTTAGAAGTTAGATCCAGACACTATAATATATAATTAGAGTACACACAGTGTTATACTGCAGGATCGATAGTTTGAATGTGAATGTAATAACGATGTGACAGAAAAGGTGGAAGGGAGAAAAGGGGAAAGGGAAATGCATGACAAAAATCATCACCATAAGCCATCCCTGGATAATGCCAGAACATATTGCATAAATATAGTCCATTAGTCATTTTATTGATGACAAAAACAATACTAAAAAGATCAATCTCAATCACTCATAACCATGGGTGAGACGAGAATATCAATGAGTTTCAAAAAGAGACTACTGTCAATGGGTATAACCATATCGGGTAAGGATAAACTCATAGATCCATAGTACTGAACTATGTTAATAATTCGGCATGTATCCCAAGGTACAAATTATGGGTATAAAGCTCAGTAGGTTCATAATTAAATAATTAAAGATCATCCTTATCAGAGATCCTAGATAGTTCCGGATTCAAAGGAAGCAACCAAAGTTGAAATTTTCGTTTAAACCAGATGGTTTAACGGAATTCATACGGAATATCCACTCGCTTTCTCGCTTCAATAGGGCCTCATCGAGGTTGCCCCCTCTAATACCCATATTGAGTTTGCAAATGGCCCAACCTTTCAAGGTCTGCCATTCCAGATTGTGTCTCTTTTTAAAATGTTTGGCAATTGGAGTGGGTGTGAATATTTTATTTTGGAATTTGCATTCTCTCTCAGTTTTGTCATAATTTACGATTGTCCTGATATGTTCTCCCATACGTATTTTGAGTGCTCTGATCGTTTTACCCACATACCTCAAGCCGCAGGGGCACTCCAAACAATACACAACTCCTTCAGAGCCACAATTCATATGTTCTTTGATCTTATACAGTACTCCAAAACCATCAGTGAACTGCTTGGTTGTGGTCAAAATTCTACACGCCTTGCATAGCTTGCAAGGGGAAAAACCCTGCATTTTGGACCCTCCTGTTACCTTCACCCCGCGTGAAATGGCTTGCAACCAGAAGATTAGAAATACTGGTTCCTTTGCGATACCCTGAAAGGGCCCTCTCTCCCAAAATTGTGTTAAGATTAGGGTCAGATTTAAGTACATGCCAATGTTTGTTTATGATCTGCATCATACTGTCCCAGTCTGCATGGTAGTCTGTGATGAATCTAGGCTGTGTTGGAAATTCACAAGTTGTGACAGCTTTCACAGATTGTGTCTTTTTAGAAGTGAGCAATTCTTCACGGTTAGTTCTTAATGCTATGTTATAGGCCTCCTTGATGTTACGATTAGAATAGTGTCTCGCCTGCAGCCTAGCCTTCAATTCAACTGCTCGTTTTTTGAAGTTGATAAAGGTTGAGCAATTGCGTCTCAATCTCAAAAATTCCCCCTTTGGTATTGCCCTGATTGTGTTTTTTGAGTGTGCACTTTCAGCAGCTAATAGGCTGTTGGTGGCAGTCACCTTTCTGTGAAGATCCGTATGTAGATTCCTCTCTGAATCTGTGTAAATGAGGACATCCAAAAACGGAATCGACTGCTGATTATAGTCAAGGGTCAACTTCAGATTAAATTCATTGTCATTCAATTTATCAATGAAATTTTCCAAATCCATAACGGAACCCCCCCATATGATGAATATGTCGTCAATGAAACGCCTCCAAAGACAGACACTATCCGTCAGGATTTTTAGCTCATCACAAAAAACAATTGCCTCTTCCCACCAACCAAGATAGATGTTAGCGAATGTAGGGGCCACAGCTGCTCCCATCGCCGTGCCTCTAATCTGCAGGTAAAACCGCCCATCAAATATAAAATAGTTCCGTGTGAGGATAAATCTCAATGCTTGAAGAATAAAGTCCTTCCTCACAGGGTTCAGACTCAAGTCTCTAGATAGATAGTAGTCTACCGCTAAACAACCTCTAGAGTGATTAATGCTGGTATAAAGGCTTTCCACGTCACAGGTTACTAAAATTTCATCTTGGTTGAGACTGATTCCATCCAATTCTTTAAGTATTTGCATAGTGTCTCTGGCGTGGGAAGGTAAGTTGGACACAATATCACGGAGTTCATTATCAAGCCACTTGTTGCACTTTTCCGTGAGATTTCCCACACCAGAGACAATAGGCCTACCTGGAGGGTTCACAAGATTTTTGTGAACCTTGGGGAGCATATAGAAGGTGGAAACCCTAGGGTCCTTGACGGAGAGAAAGCTTTTTTCATTGGGAGTGATCGCTCCCACTGTGAGAGCTTCTGAAATCATTAAATTATATTCACTCAAGAATTGAGCTGTCGGATCCCCCCATAATGGTTTGTAGCACTGTTTGTCAAGTAACTGCCTCTTTGCTTCACGTATATATTGATCCTTAGGCCAGATAACAATATTACCCCCCTTGTCCGATTGTTTAAAGACAACGTCATGCCACAATCGGAGTTGCTGTAATGCATGACGTTCCTCTTCAGTGATGTTATTCTCTATTCTATGATATGGGAGTGACAATACGTCTTGACTCACGAAGTCTAGAAAAACTTTCACCGCTGGACAAGTGTCCATAGGGGGCATAGTGATTGATTTTGCTTTAAGATGTTTTCTGCTCTGAGGTTCTGACATGTGTACATCTCCATCGGTCATGTTGTCCGATAACAGTGCTTCAAGATCTCTCAAGGTTGCTGCCTCCTGTCCTGTAAAGTCCAGTGAATCTGGAAAATATGGTGTCAGTTCTTCTGCAGGGTTACTGGGGTAAGTATCTCTTGCTGAAAATATTTTTATATATATAAATTTCCTACCAAAAAGGTGCAAGTCTTTGATCACTGTAAATTTATTAAGACGCGTCGTGAGACAAAAATTAAGACCCTTCTGCAGGACTTGTGTTTGTGTGTCAGTAAGGGAATGTTGCGATAAGTTGATCACTCTCATGGAATCTCCCAGAGAATTGGTCATTTGTGAGGTCATCTTCTCTGTTGATCTTTTCTCTTCCCTTTCCCTCTCTGGGACCCTCTGAAGCCCCATCTCCCTCTGTCCCGTAAAAAAGGGACTTCTGGGACGGTATTGTAATCAGTCCTTGAGGCTGAGTGTCTCCTCGGGGAATTTGCCTGACCTTTGTCCTGGTCAAAATTTCTGATTTCTGTATCTGACCCAGAGGCCTCAGTTAGATCAGTGTCAGTATCTGAGAAATCATGGGTTCTCTTGGTTTTGGACTGTGGGTTCATGTTTTTAGTGTCTAAGCGGTTGGATTTCATCTTGCCCCAATTATATACCTCGCCCTTTGTATAGTCTAGTTTGTCTCTCATGTATTTCTTCTTTTTCCTATTTCTAACCTTAGATTCCACTGTATCTATGTGTTCCAACGTTTTTGAGAAGGCCTCCTCAAAGCCATACGATGTCTCTTGGGCTGTCAGTTTAGGGGTTAGGACTTCCAATTCTCTTTCCACATTATCTAAGATATGTGATTCATCATCAATAAGGACAGCCATAAGTGCCCTGGAACAATCTGTCAATATCGTTTCCCATCTATCTTTAAGGCCTGGTTTGGACAAGGGTAGTTGTATGTTCTGCAGTTGCTGGGACAGGTAATCTGGCCGGGCTGCACTTTTCACAGGTACCTTTGCTGTTTTACCTATGTCATGCCGTGCACACATCATGCCGGGTGGTACAAACCAAGCGGTGGCATTAGTGTATCCAGGGACAAGCCAATTTACTGACACCTGGCCGCACATAATCTTGTTGTCAGGTCTGTCTTCTCTTGCTCTCTCAATTGGCTTACCCAATGATCCAATAAAGTTCCTACTACCAATGGGCCCATAATTGTGGGCGATGCCAAAAGCGTACCTAGAGTCAGTGTAAATGTCGGCCGTCTTACCTTCTGCCAGGTTACAGCCTCAGCGAGCAGCTCCAGCTCCGCTCCTTGAGATGAACAAGAAGGAGAGAGTGGTTTCTGGATAATTTACCTTGTGTTTCGTATCCTGTCTTGTACATACTGTATATGATCAAGTATTCCTACATTACAAATTTACATTAAAAACCCATGTCACATATAGATAGAACATTTCAAAGGGGTGGCGTCTTCATTCTCTAAAATAAAAACAAATGTTATACACTTCTCCACACTCATCTGATAATCCAGAACACTTTGAGAATCTCACTTTTATCAGGTTCTGTAAATACTTGATTAATACAAAAACAAATAAAAATATGTTACTGAAATCTGGCATAAAAGAAACAATGTTCAGACAATTTTTTTGTTTTGCCTTCTCCCCCATCTAAATCTATAAAGACTCATCTGTGAGTGACGTCACCTCGTGTAAATTTGCTGGAGGGGGATGGTCTTTTACACAATACCTCATATTGGGTGGAGACTACAGCACAGCATATTCACCGTTCTGGAAAGATCTGGAACCATCTATACAGAAATACCTCAAAATGTAGGTTACTGTCATACACATTTAATCTGGATTACTCATTGGGGTCTCATACACATTTTGTAGATCTCCTGAAACCAAATTCATGAATTCAAAACAAACCAAAATTGTACCTGATTAGTCCCTTCACCATTCCCCCCTTTGTGGACTCTGCAAAAGTAATATAGCAGAGTTCAAAACTACATCTCAACATAATAAGGTCTGGCACTCTATCTGGGGGGCACTAGTTTAACTCCCTGTAATACACAAGAGCCTGGAACAAAAATGACTTTCTCCTGACAAAAATACATCTTATCTTTAAAATGACTTGCAACCATTTACCTGTAAAACATTTCACATTTTCCAAAATAACATTTAGGCCGCACTATAGCACGTGCCTCATGTGTGAAAACAAAAACAATTGTAATTAGTTATTCAATAAAACGGAAAATATTATATCTGGTAATATTAATTACTGCAAACCAATAAACTGTATATAAAAATAGGGAATAGTGGGGGCACATACATTTTCAAGACCCCGTGTCTCACAATATCTGTAGTTTAATCCATTTGAATTAATATCAAAACACATTAAATCTTATCACATCATAACACATAAATATGAAGCGTAACTTTAATCAACAACAGCGCATGCGCAAAGATAACAAACTTTCCTGTACACAGAAAAAAAAGAAACTGATTTTAACCTCATAACACAAAACACTAAGAATTTTTGTTTTTAGACATTACAGATGTTAACAATAAGAGCATAGAATATAGATCCAAAATCAGTGCCAGCACACAGCACACAGCACACAGCACACAGCACACAGCACACAGCACACAGCACACAGCACACAGCACACAGCACACAGCACACAGCACACAGCACACAGCACACAGCACACAGCACACAGCACACAGCACACAGCACACAGCACACAGCACACAGCACACAGCACACAGCACACAGCACACAGCACACAGCACACAGCACACAGCACACAGCACACAGCACACAGCACACAGCACACAGCACACAGCACACAGCACACAGCACACAGCACCCTCCCCACCGAATTCTACAGGAGGGGGTCACACACTCATTCCTCACAGCTTCTATTCTCACAATCTTAACAATTTCAATGCCAGCAAAACAACATATGTATCTGCAATCATTCATCACACTATTGTATAGGAATTATCTACGTTCAAAACATTAAACACATAATCTGTAACAGTGTCCAATCTGTCGTCCACCATTTCTACATTATGATGACGTGTCTCCTCACCAGTGCACAGCGTCCTGTACAGCTGGGACGGAAGCTAGAATAGAAAAAAAGAACACTGCAGCATGTGTTACTGAGGGAAATGACAAAGTTAACAAGGCTATCATTTCATACTGATTTGGTTGGGCCGGGCGTGACCTCATCAGGGGTGGGGGGGGAGACACAATGAGGACAAACTCAACATGAGTTACGGCGGCCATTACCGGGCGGCGGCTAGTCCTGTGTTTTCTAATACATATAACATACAACACCTTTCTTATTCCTAACTTCCATTCGCTTCACCAAATCATATGAATAGGATCGTCCGGGTACAATTTTCGGTCTACAACTCTCTAAGTCTAGCCGGAAATATTACAATTTCGCAGTCTGCAACTCTCTCTCTCTCTAAGTCTAGCCGGAAATATTAAAATTTCGCAGTCTGCAACTCTCTCTCTCTCTCTAAGTCTAGCCGGAAATATAACAATCTTCCAGTCTGCAATGTATTACATCTCGCTGGAATATAACACTCTTTATCTAGTAACAATTTTCGGACTGCAACTCTTCTTGGTCTGGCCGATATAGTACCCACAACTTTTCACACGTCTTATCGTGTCCCTGTATAAGACAGGTTATATTTTCTATCTAGTCCCTAATTACCGAGAGGATGGTTAGTCGGGCGCGACTAATTTCTTACGGGTTCGTAACCACACACCGGGGATGTCGCCTCTGTCGCCTGAGATAATCCAGGTAACCGACAAAGGGTTCTACAGATTCCCACAAGACTGTCCACTAACACAGATAAGACAAAGATTTATAAAATCAACTGACTTACCGTGTTATTGTGGAGGTGATCAGGCTCCTTCCGTGGCCAGTCCTGGGTCGTCTGTTTCACCCTGTGATTGTCGGTTGTCCGGATTCCGATATCCCCTCAAGTGTGTCCCCACGTTCGGGCGCCAATTTTCAGGGTAACTTCCTTCTCCCTGTTATCTCACACCGAATAACCACCTCTGTGAATTGAAAACTGAACGCATGCATGCATGGAAAAAGTACACCACACAGACAAATGTTGGTAGTAATCTTTTCCTCAGTTCAGTAGGAAGTGAACTAACTTTATTTGAACAAAGAACACAAAGAAACCTTCTCTGTAGGAAGGTGGGACGTGCTTAAGCCCCATTGGCTCCATTCAGCTGTAAGTCCATCTGTACACTCCTCTTGCATTCCAGGGGCGGTGTCTTCCATAGGTGTGTTTCTCACACATTCTATATCTTCTTTCATTTACAAATCTTTGTGTAATATACTGATTTTTAGTTCATATAAATTAATAATGTTTTTGCAAACAATATACATGGTAATGATCCATGACACTACTACACATAACCAGTTATACAAGTAATATTATATTATAATTATTATTAGTTGGTCATGTCAGATAATTAGTTTTAAGAATACACATAGATAAAAATAGATTACAATTCAACCTGCAAACAATACTATACATGTCATTAACGTAAATGTAAAAATAAATACAAAAACAGAGAGGTATTCTGATTTCAGCAAATTTATGTAATTATTTCTATAATAAAGTGTTATAACATTTTTCAAGCCTGAGGAACACCTAAGTACTAGGTTGAAACACGTCACTATATTCAGGGCGAAATTATCTTTCTGAGCCCAACCCCATCATAAAAAAATGCCCCATAAAATAGTAGAATATTCCCCACAGTATAATGCCCCTTTAGTGCCCCCATACAGTATAATAACAATAATATGTAATAATATAATATATTATAACCCCTTCAAGGACACAGTATTTTGTCCTCTAATTGTGCCCACACAGTATTATGCCCCCTAAGTGCCACAAACAGCATATTGCCCCCTGTAGTACTCCTATACACAGGACAAATAAAATGTCCTCAGGACACCCCTAACAAAAATAATTTCAAGAAGGACAGAAAAAAACAAGCACTACACTCGTAGGGTATGTTCAGACAGCGTTTTTCTGTAAGGAAAAAAAAATCTGCCTCAAAATTCCTTTTGAATTTTGAAGCAGATTTTGAATTGGCAGCGTTGTTTGACCCTTTTTTTTTTGCGTATTTTTTAAGCCGTTGAAGCTAATGCAAAAGACGGAGGCAAAAAAGCACCAAACGAGCGCTGCAGGTATTTTCTGCCTTCTATTAATTTCAATTGGAAGTCAGAGGTGGAAACCACTTGAAGACTATCAGCCCCCCCACTCACAGTAAAATAACCATCAGCCCCGCACTCACAGTAAGGCCTTATTCAGATGAACGTGTTATACATCCGTGCTACGTCGCACGGACCTATGTAAGTGAATGGTGCCATTCAGACTGTCAGTGAATTTTATGCAGCGTATGTGAAGTCAATGGGTGCGTGCAAATCGCCCACGGCACATGGAAGCACTTCCGGGTGCCACGCGTGATTCTGGCAACAGTAGTAAAAAGAATGAATGAAAACAGAAAAGCAACTCTTTGCTTTTATGTTTGTAAACATAAAAATAGAGTGTCATAATGATGCCGGTTGCGTGAAAATCACGCAGCCACGCACCACATGCTGATGCCACACGGACCTTTTGCGTTGCCGACGCTGTGGCAGGAGAAGCCGTGTCGTCTGTGTCTGTATATGGACAGAGACATCAAGCGGAGCTCTCCAGGCGCGGAATCCCCGGCCACACGGGCATTCCGCTCCTTCAGGGAGCTACAGTAGCACTAGTAGATGGCAGAGCAGGGAGATACCACCCTGCTCTGCTATAGTGGTGTTGCTACCGCTGTAGCAGCCGCAGCACGGTCACCATCATGCCCGGTGTCGCCGCTAGCAGCCGCTATTGCTGCTACATCGGTAATGACGTCACTAGGTTGCTGGGCCCAGGCACTTCTGAAACTAGCAGGGGAAGGGAGCCAAAGCAGCGCCCCCTTCCATCTGCTGGAGTGATGCACCCTGTGCCATGGCACAGGTCTCACACCCCTAAGGCCGGCCCTGGCTATATTATCATTTATTTTACAGTTTGTCGCAATTATCCACATTGTTTTAGAGAAATAAATAATGTATTTTACTTAACCACCTAGGAACTAAGTAATTACTTTTCTGGCACAAGCCACAAGCAACATAGGAGCACTACATGAAGGAGTGATTTTATTTCTATTTGGAATCCATTGGGCTTAACATTTTTCAATAAACTTTCTATATCAATTCCTCCGTGTTTTTAAGATCTCCGCTTGTTGTCCTTCAATGGGAATCTTGATAGTTTACTTCTAGGTGAGAAAAATCTGCCGGGTCAAGTGATGAATTTACAGTTGCCAAAGCAGAAGAAAACCTTTCTACTACCCATCACATTGTTTAAAATGTAAATTGCCACAGTTAAAGCATCCGTCACAGCCTACGTATAACATATGCGTTGAAAGCTTTTTTCTGGTGTATATGTAAAATGTAGTTAAATGTGATGTGAACTAGGCTACAGGACTACATGGGTATGTTCACACAGCCTATTTTCAGCCGTTTTTCAGGGCCATTAATGCCCCAGAAAAACAGCTAAAAATGCAGGGGCTGAACGCCTACAAACATCTGTCCATTGATTTCAATGGGAAAAACGGCGTTCCGTTCCGGCCTCGTAAAAATAAGTGCATGTCACTTCTTGAACCATTTGTTGGAGCTATTTTTCATTGACTCAATAGAAAAACAGCTCCAAAAACGGGCGTAAAAAACGCTGCAAAAAATGCAAGTTGCTTAAAAAACGGCTGAAATTCAGGGGCCCTTTTCGCTTGAAAACAGCTCTGTATTTTTACGGCCATTTTTGGTATGCCGTGTGAACATAGCTTTACAGCTGTATGTGATTCTAATATGTATGGAGCCCTTTCTGCCAATTGGTACATTCACAGTTATGAGTTGTTGGCATAACACTAAATTTAAATGAATCGCTACAAAATATAACAACTGTTACTTGTCAACTGCAACATTGTGGAAACCCGCATTGTGGACACACCCCTTGAGGAAGCGGACATCGCGAAACGCGCGTCGGGGTTCCACACACAGATATCCAGGCCACCAGGACCACTATCATGGGTAAGACTATATGAATTACCAATTTCAGGGGTTATTTGCTCCAGAAATGAAAGACAATATACATCCTTTTCCTAATATAATAGCTTATACCCAGAACTACTAACGCTAGACAAGATAGCACACTGCCCTAGTCACATGTCCTCAATATAAGGACTCTAAAACACACTACATACTTGGTTTTGCCTATTATTTGTGTCTGTATTATATAGAGTCTCTCCCTTCGTGTACCTTTTTAACATGTATGTTTTTATATGTATTTAATAAAGATCTGTTATTTCTTTCACATATGCTTGCCATCATACTCTGTTTTCTGTGTGTATATGTATATTATGGAGTTGCCTTTCCAGTATACAGGGAGGTTGTTCCGTTGGGACATTACCTAGCCCATTATTACCCTTTGCATGAGGAGTTATCAAGCATAACCTGTGATAATTAGTTGGCCAGGTGTGCCCAATCAAAGGAAAACTACTTAAGAAGGACGTTCCACATTATTAAGCAGGCCACAGGTTTCAAGCAATATGGGAAAGAAAAAGGATCTCTGTGCTGCCGAAAAGCGTGAAATAGTGCAATACCTTGGACAAAGTATGAAAACATTGGATATTTCAAGAAAACGTAAGCGTTATCATCGTACTGTGAAAAGATTTGTGGCTGATTCAGAGCACAGACGGGTTCGTTCAGATAAAGGCATAATGAGGAAAGTTTCTGCCAGACAAATTAATAGGATTAGGAGAGCAGCTGCTAAAATGCCATTGCAAAGCAGCAAACAGGTATTTGAAGCCGCTGGTGCCTCTGGAGTCCCGCGAACCTCAAGGTGTAGGATTCTCCAGTGGTTTGCAAGTGTGCATAAAGCTATTATTCGGCCACCCCTAAACAATGCTCACAAGCAAAAACAGTTGCAGTGGGCTCAGAAATACATGAAGACTAATTTTCAAACTGTGTTGTTTACTGATGAGTGCCGTGCAACCCTAGATGGTCCAGATGGATGGAGTAGTGGATGGTTGGTGAATGGCCACCATGTCCTAACAAGGCTGCTACGTCAGCAAGGGAGGTGGCAGAGTCATGTTTTGGGCTGGAATCATGGGAAGAGAGCTGGTAGGTCCCTTTAGGGTCCCTGACGGTGTGAAAATGACCTCTGTGAAGTACGTAGAGTTTATGACTGACCACTTTGTTCCGTGGTACAAAAAGAAGAACCAAGCCTTCCGTAGCAAAATTATCTTCATGCATGACAATGCACCATCTCATGCTGCAAAGAATACCTCTGAGTCATTGGCTGCTATGGACATAAAAGGAGAGAAACTCATGGTGTGGGCCCCCATGTTCCCCTGACCTCAACCTTAGAGAACCTTTGGAGCATCCTCAAGCAAAATATCTATGAGGGTGGGAGGCAGTTCACATCAAAACAGAAGCTCTGGGAGGTTATTCTGACATCCTGCAAAGATATTCAAGCAGAAACTGTCCAAATACTCACAAATTCAATGGATGCAAGAATTGGGAAGGTGATATCAGAGAAGGGGTCCTATGTTAACATGTAACTTGGCTTAAGTTTTTTATTGAAAGAGCTTTTGATTTCCGTAAATATGACCTCCTGATGCTGCAAATTCAACAAATTACCATTTTAGTTCTCTTTACAACCTTTAAAATGTTTTGATCTCTGTTGTGCATAATAATTTGAAACAGTGCATTTTGAGTTTTTTACTTCTAAAAAAAATCTGTTATCATTAGATTTGTTCAATAAAATTTGCATTATACTCCAACGGTTGATGGCTTGAAGATTATACTGACTGTCATTTGCATCGACTATTTCGGAAAATCAGCGAAAAATAACATTTGCATAATAATTTGGAATGCGGTGTAAATCAGCTTCAATTATTCTCTATGGAAAAAAACTCACAAGCGATAACTATTGCAAAAATGTCCAACTGAAAATGGACAAATGCTCTGTTTACAATGGTATTATATTTGTAAAAATTCATAATTTAAATTAAAACTGATTTTTTATACATTGCAGGTTTGGCCGACGGATAGTTCTGCTGACCTGCCTTCTGCAAATAGCATCAATGGGAACAGGTGCTGCATTCTCACCTAACTTCTCTGCCTACTGTATTTTCCGCTTTCTGACTGGCATGGGGATTTGTGGCCTCGTCATTAATGACCTTAGTCTAAGTGAGTTAGTATTCATGTGTGGTGCAGAATTTAGAATACATTTATAGGGAAATCAATATACAAGATATGTGCTTCAAAAATATATTCAGAGTATCAAGGGCACATGAAGTGATTCCTGGAGCTTTCTAATAAGAGGGACAACTTTAATGCTTTATAGGATGTCAGAATATATAACACTGCTGAAGGGTTTAAAGGCTATGTAAACCTTTGAAAAGTTTTTGGTTTTTGTTTAGGGCATGACCACACATGGCGGAATTCCTCCGCAACTGTCCGCATCAATGCCGCACAGAATCTGCGTTGCAGATTCTGCAGCGGATCTGCACAAAATGTGCAGAAAATTGATGCGGACTGGCCGCTGCGGACTGCAGGAAAAGTGCTTCTCTTCTCCCTATTCAGTGCAGGATAGAGAGAAGGGACAGCACTTTCCCTAGTGAAAGTCAAAGAAATTCATACTTACCGCCCGTTGTCTTGGTGACGCGTCCCTCTTTCGGCATCCGGCCCGACCTCCCTGGATGACGCTCCAGTCCATGTGACCGCTGCAGCCTGTGCTTGGCCTGTGATTGGCTGCAGCCGTCACTTACACTGAAACGTCATCCTGGGAGGCCGGACTGGAGACAGACGCAGGGAGTTCTCGGTAAGTATGAACTTATATGTTTTTTTACAGATACATGTATATTGAGATCGGTAGTCACTGTCCCGGGTGCAGAAACAGTTACTGCCGATCGCGTAACTCTTTCAGCACCCTGGACAGTGACTATTTACAGACGTCTCCTAGCAACGCTCCCGTCATTACGGGAGCCCCATTGACTTCCTCAGTCTGGCTGTAGACCTAGAAATACATAGGTCCAGCCAGAATGAAGAAATGTCATGGTAGTAAAAACAATACGCTCCGCAGCACACATAAGATCTGCGGACTTCATTGCGGAATTTTGACTCTCCATTGAAGTCAATGGAGAAATTCCGCCATGAGTCCGCAACCAGTCCGCCACTGCTCCGCAACAGACAGAGCATGCTGCGGACACCAAATTCCGCTCCGCAGCCTATGCTCCGCAGCGGAATTGTACGCATCGTGTAAACGAACACTGCTAAATTAAAGTGAAAGTCAATGGAGAAACGGCTCCGCTGCGGATTAACGCTGCGGAGTGTCCGCAGCGGAATTTAAGTGAAATTCCGCTATGTGTGAACCCGCCCTAAGAAAAATGTGTATCAGTGTGTTTGGTGCAACTTTCTAATTACTTTTTATTAAAAATAATTTTTACTTTTTGAGATACAGCTGCTTTGTATCTAACATACAGAGCAGCTGTATCAGGCGCTGGAACCTGTATCCGTCAGATCGGCGTCACTGACGGGTTCAATGTCAGCGGGTCCTACATGTCTCTGACATGCAGGATTGAGCTGTCACCGATCACATCTGTCACTGAACACTTCAGTCCTGCTGACCTGATGGATAACGGATTCAGCGCACGACACAGCTGCTCTATATTCAGGATAAAAAGCAGCTGTATCTCAAAAAGTAAGAATAATTTTAATAAAAAGTAATTTGAAAGTTGCTTCAAACACACTGATAGACATTTTTATTTAAAAAAAACCAAAAACGTTTTCAAAAGGTGTACATAGCCTTTAAATGGACACTAACTTTTCAAACAACTTATTCTAATCTAATATATTATGTGCTATAGATCCACTTTTTAATGTACTTACTGTTAAAATGTTGTCGTTTTATTCATGAAAATTGTGTAAGGTTACTACTACTGTCTCCATTCCTGTACTATGCTGTCCATCCCCTGTTGTCAAGCAAAGTCCGTCCCTGGTTAAACAGCAGAATTGATGGGCTACATAAGGTAGGGGTGTGTTTCTTCACTGCCTGTTCATACAAGTATATGGAGAGGGAGGGGACGCAGCAGGAGGAAGGAGAAGAGAGAGAGAGAGCAAGAGAGTGAGTTAGCAACACACATGCTGCATGTAAGTCTATGGAGGGTGAGGGGGGAGCAAGAGCAGAGTGAGTCAGACACAAATACGCTGGCCTTACAGGTCTTTGGAGAGGGGAAGGGGAGCAGGAAGTGGAAGCAAGAGCAGAGTGAGGAAGACACAGACGTGATGGTAAAATGTCAACTCAGTGCTGGATACGCAGCTACACTACTCAGTACTGCTGTATAATGTCCTCCATGCTGCTGCTGCTGCTGCTGCAGATTCTATATATGTGATAAAGAGAGATAAGAGAGCAGGATTCCCGTCTTAGCTCAGAGACAACTGACAATTAGAGATTTAACCTGCAGAGGGGAAAACTACTAAATATACAGAATACAAGTCTTATAATGGCTAGAAATAGTGACAGCTTATTATGAAAAGTCACCGAAAAATTAAGTATGCTTTATGGAAAACTAGACCAGTTCTCAATATCAACCAGTGCTTCTTTTATTTTTCAAAAGCGCATTGAAAATCGAAGCTGCAATGTGAGTGGTTGCTACATTTTTCCTTTGCAATATGTTTCTATTTTGGGAGTACATTATTTTTAGATTGTATTTCCCCTTTAAAGGCTATGTACACCTTTGGAAATTTCCAATTATTTCTATTTTTTGAGTATACAGAGCAGCTGTATCTAGCGCTGAAACCTGTACCCTTCAGGTCAACGGCAATGACGGGTTTCGAGTCAGCGGGTCCTGCATGTCTCTGACACGCAGGATCAAGCTGTTATCTAGCACATCTATGTTCAGAACTTAGATGTGATCGATAACAGGTGGATCCTGTGCGTCACTGAACCCATCAGTGCTGCTGACCTGATGGATTCAGTTCTCAGCGCAAGATACGTTCTCAGCGAGCACTGAGCACGAGCACTGCGACCCCCATCAATCGCTAGAATGAAGCAGCTGAAGCGTTCGTGCGAGCGCACAGCTGCTTCGTTTCCCCCACCAATACAAACTTCTGACATGACAGACCAAAAAATGGCGACAGCACACTGCAAACACTCGTCATTTATTGGTCTGCTGTATATTTGCAGTCACAGGTGTTCTTGCACCAGCATACACGTTTTATATCATTTTGTTGGAATGTGCTATTCAAACTTGTGTTGTGTTTATGTGATTCATATATGTGGGGTTAGTGACTGCCTCCATTTTTGTTCTTGCACTCCACCCATTCTGCCCTGGGTGATTTTAATTAGTTCAAGGGGGGATTCACACGAACGTGTATTCGGTCCGTGCGGGCCGCGTGGTTTTCACGCGCCACGCAAAGACCAATACAAGTCTATGGGGCAGTACAGACAGTCCGTGCTTTTTGCGCAGCGTTTGTCAGCTGCGCAAAAAACACGAGATGTTCAATATCTCCGCGTATTTCGCGTATCACGCACCCATAGAAGTCAATGGGTGTGTGAAAACCACGCAGGTCGCACGGAAGCACTTCCGTGCGAACCGACTGAAACAGCGCACCAGCTGTCAAAAGGATGAATGTAAACAGAAAAGCACCACGTGCTTTTCTGTTTCCAAACATCCAAACGGAGTGTCTTTTTAGATGAGCGAACCCGGACAACCGAACCGAACTTCACCGGGTTCGGCCGAACTAGTTTTGGCCGAACCCGGCAAAAATATTTCCGGTACGCGACGTCAGGAGATAGTCACTGTCCAGGGTGCTGAAAGAGGTAAACTGTTTCAGCACCATGGACAGTGACTTCCGATCCCAATATACATGAACCTGTAAAAAAACGGCCGGGAGAGAAGTTCTCGGTAAGTACGAACTTTTTCTTTTTTTTTAACAGGTTGCTGTATATTGTGATCGGCATTCACTGTCGAGGGTGCTGAAAGAGTTACTGCCGATCAGCACCTTGGACAGTGACGGGCGTCGACTAGCCTCATCTCTATGATGGCGGCTGCGCGAAAATCAAGCAGCCGCGCATCATACACGGATGACACACGCAGCTGTCAAATGGTTTTTGCGCGCGCAAAACACAGCGTTGTTTGCGCGCGCAAAAACGCAACGTTCGTCTGAATCTGCCCTAATGCTGGTTCCTACCATCCCCAGATATATATGTATATGTATATGTATATGTATATATATATATATATATATATATATATGTAGGCTTAGTCCCAGTTCTGGGTGTATGTGCAGAGTAGGTCCCCAACTTACAGAGGTCGCCTTGTCTTGGCAGGTGGGCAAACACTTTTTGATCAAAATGTGCACTAAGAACCTCCCTATTTGTAAGTAGATTTAGCAGTAATGCATATTTATTTATATTTAGTGGCTTAGGTGGCAATTACTGTTCGCAGTGTGCTGTCGCCATTTCTTGGTCTGCTGTATATTTGCAGTCACAGGTGTTCTTGCACCTGCATACACGTTTTGTATCATTTTGTTGGAATGTGCTGTTCAAACTTTTGTTGTGTTTATGTGATTCATATATGGACATTGACGTCAGGGGCTCCTCCTCGAGCGGAATCCCCGGCCAGAGTCGGCAATGGGGATTCCGCTCAAGGAATAGCCACTGACACCACATAAACACAACAAAAGTTTGAACAGCACATTCCAACAAAATTATACAAAACGCGTATGACCAAGAAATGGCGACAGCACACTGCGAACAGTAATGCCACCTAAGCCACTAAATATATATGGTCAGGGATATCAGGGCTTCCCTCTATGAGCGGAAACCCCGGCCTATGCGCTGGCTGGGGATTCCGCTCCTAAAGGGAGTCCCAATGGCGCTATCTACAGGGGGGAGGTGATATCTTTAAAGGGGGTGTGGCACTATCAACAGGGACACTGTGGCACTGTATAGTGCACTATCTACATGGGCACTATATACATGGACACTGTGACACTATCTACAAGGTTACTGTCACTTTATGTGTGGGCACTGGCAATAGGGAAAGCTTTGGGGGCATTATACTGTATAAGGGCAGCTAGGTGGGCATTATACTGTATGGGGGCAGCTATGGGGGTGGGAATTGGGTGGGATTAGAGGTGTGGCTTAAAAGAAAAAAATTGCAATAGCGCGCTAAGCATGCCTTGTCCCTCTTTCTGATACTTGAAAGTTGGGAGGTATGATGTGACACTCCATTAACAATTACATAATTCCATTTATGTTTTAAAGAGGCTCTGTCACCAGATTTTCAAATCCCTATCTCGTATTGCAGCAGATCGGTGCTGCAATGTAGATTACAGTAACGTTTTGTTTTTTTTTTAAACGAGCATTTTTGGCCAAGTTATGAGCATTTTTATATTTATACAAATGAGCCTTTCTTAAGTACAACTGGGCGTGTTTAAAGTTATGTCCAAGTGGTCGTGTATTGTGTGTGTACATCTGGGCGTTTTTACTTGTTTTACTAGCTGGGCGTTGTGAATAGAAGTGTATGATGCTGACGAATCAGCATCATCCACTTCTCTTCGTTAACACCCAGCTTCTGGCAGTGCACAGACACACAGCGTGTTATCGAGAGATCACGCTGTGACATCACTTCCTGCCCCAGGTCCTGCATCGTGTCGGACGAGCGAGGACACATCGGCACCAGGCGACAGAGGCTACATCGACTTACCTGCAAACGCCGATGCTGCTGCAGAATCCACTGTAGCCTCTGTCGCCTGGTGCCGATGTGTCCTCGCTCGTCCGACACGATGCAGGACCTGGGGCAGGAAGTGATGTCACAGCGTGATCTCTCGAGAACACGCTGTGTGTCTGTGAACTGCCAGAAGTTGGGTGGTAATGAAGAGAAGTGGATGATGCTGATTCGTCAGCATCATACACTTCCATTCACAACGCCCAGCTAGTAAAACAAGTAAAAACGCCCAGATGTACACACACAATACACGCCCAGTTGTACATAACTTTAAACACGCCCAGTTGTACTTAAGAAAGGCTCATTTGTATAAATATAAAAATGCTTATAACTTGCCCAAAAATGCTCGTTTTTGAAGAAAAAAAAAAACGTTACTGTAATCTACATTGCAGCGCCGATCTGCTGCAATACAAGATAGGGGTTTGAAAATCTGGTGACAGAGCCTCTTTAAGAATATCTTTCCAATCAATTAACATCAACCCCTTCTATTTAGGACAACTATATTAGGTAGTTCCCCCACCCCACAGACTCCAAACAAGTGTATGTGACTTTGTGTATGTGACTAGGATCATCAAGGGGATGTTTAGGGATGCAGAGGCAACCACTAAGTCCTCTTCCTCTTTTTTGCCCTGTGTAGTTGAATTTTCCATTTTGCAATATCAATGGGGGTGCAAAGATTTGTGGTATTAGTGCCAGTTTTCCCATAGAATGCACACTTTTTGCTCTAATGATATTGGAGTTAAACTTAAGCCACACTGGTAGAAGTAGATGAAGTGAAATAGGAATATATCATCATCACCGAAGTTCTAAATTCTTGCAGCTATGGAATGGATTCCAAATAAATATCGGCCAACTGTGTCAATTATTCAAGGAACCTGCCTAACCATCGGACAAATCATCCTAGCAGGAGTGGCTTATGCCATAACAGACTGGCGCTGGCTGCAGCTGACACTTTCCTTACCCTACTTCATATTCCCCATTCTGATATGGTAGGTAATGGTTTTGTAGAAGTATGCAGTCAATTATAATGATGTATAAATTTCAGAAAATGTAGAAGAATATATTTTATATTCTATTTATATAATTACACTAAACTACTACTGTAATGGCCACTCTCTACCATTGTGTTTTAGTTACTTGGCACTTTCTCCTGCTTGGCACCGCTCTTCTTCTTCTCTGAGGACTGCATCGGGTGGCCTCCAACGCCGCCGGCATTCTGCCCTAGGTCCTAGTGCATGCATGCGCAG
Organism: Rhinoderma darwinii; assembly: GCF_050947455.1. NCBI lineage: Eukaryota > Metazoa > Chordata > Amphibia > Anura > Rhinodermatidae > Rhinoderma > Rhinoderma darwinii. Next base: position 107,113,771 of record NC_134695.1, read on the forward strand.
GCTCTTGCTCTTTTAAAGGGCTAGCGAATGCCAAATCATTTTACCCAGCTGTCCCTGGGTATTCAAGGTCCTCCCCTTCCTGTGCTCTTTGCCAAAACAATTTGGTTCCTCATGTTCCTAGAGTACCTCTGCTTTTTCTTTTACTGGATTACCTGTATTTGACCTCTGCCTGTATTTTTGACCATCCTTGACTGTCGACATTCTGCTAGTGACCCGCGACAAAACTCTTTCATCTGCCCTAACCACCTGCTATGTGACCGTTAATAACCTTGCAATTCAAGTTGGCTGTCATCCTGGGAGACTGTTTTTGGGGTAGCGAAGTCCAGATTCCTGTATAGAGTTTAAAGGGAGATTATCAAGGGTTCCCTTAGACCAGGGGTGGGAACCTTTTTCTGCCAAGGGCCATTTGGATATTCAGAACATCATTCGCAGGTCATACAAAATTATCAACTGAAAAATTTGCCTGCTATATTTGGCCAAACATTTAATTAACTCACCCCTGATGTGATGGCTGGAACTGCTTCTCTTTGGTGAGGCATGTGATGTTTGCCGGTATTGATGATGTTGCTACTGCGTCGGTCAGTCTGGAGCGCAGTCGTCTCTTTACAATGGTAAGTTTAGAAAAGAACTCGCAGCAGTAAGTTGTTCCAACTTACTTAAAGGGGTTTTCCCATCAGGGACATTTATGACATATCCAAGGGATATGTCATAAACGTCAGATAGATGCGGGTCCCGCATCTATCTCTATAACGGTGCCCCTAAACCCTGTTCTACCTCTGTGTTACTTCTGCTTTATAACGATGAAGAAGAAAACAGCGTAGCTGGGTGAGCTACGATGTTTCCGTAACTCCCATCGTAGTGAATGGCAGTTAAAGAAGCAGCGTAGCATGCGAGTTATGCTGTTTCCGTAACTACTATTCAGTTCTATGGATCTTACGGAAACAGCGTAGCTCAGTGAGTTAAGCTGTTTTCTTATTCATGGTTGGAAATCACACGCTTCAGCACAACAGGAAGAGGTAGAATGGTGTACTTATGTTCTATTCATTTACTCAACCACATCCCTCTACCTTAAAAACAGGTGGGTCCCAGAATCGTACCGGTGGCTTGTACTTAGGAAACGTTCACAACAAGCGCTATTCAACCTCAACCGTGCAGCAAGGATCAATGGGAAGAAAGATGGAACTTTTGTCACTCTTGAGGTAAAGTCCACTAGAAAATGTTCTATTAGTAGAGAAGCATACACAGCATTGTTTAACATGTAGAATGTGAGTATAATGGGGCAGATTTACACCAGTTTTCTGACACAAACACATTGAGAAATAAGGCTTTCGTGCAAACTCGATATTTATAAAGTCCCATGACACTTACGAATGTGTCTGGAAAGGTGGTCAGGGCTTCAGATTCGCACAGATATGACTCATTTATGAAGATTTTCTGTCACTTTTGTACTTCTAAAAGTGACTCCAGATTAACCCCAAAATGACCGGGCGATTTTGCACGTTAATGACCAAGGATTATTTTTTGTTTTTTCACGGTCGCATTCCAAGAGTCGTAACGTTTTTTTTATTCCGTCGACATAGCTGTATAAGGGCTTGTTTTTTTGTGGGACGAGTTGTATTTTGTAATTGTACCATTTTTAGATGCTTATAATATATTGATTAACTTTTATTAACTTTATTTTAGGAGAGAATTGAAAATAAGCAGCTATTCCAGCATTGATTTTCACGTTATAAATTTACGCCGTTTTAGTATGCAGCGTAAATAACATGTTCACTTTATTCTATGGGTCGGCACGATTACGGGGATATCAAATATGTAAAGGTTTTATATGTTTTCCTACGTTTGCACAATAAAAACCCTTTTAGAAAAAAATTACTTGTTTTTGCATCGCCGCGTTCCAAGAGCCGTCATTTTATTATTTTTCCGTCGATGTGGCCGTATGTGGGCTTGATTTTTGCGGGCCAATGTGTAGTTTTCATTAGTATTATTTTTGGTTACATAGGACTTAGATTAACTTTTATTTTATTTTTTATGGGGGGAATGGGAGAAAAGAGAGAATTTTGTCGTTGTTTTTTGCGGTTTTTTTGGACGCCGTTCATCCGGCAGTTTAATTAATGTGTTCATTTTATTGGTCAAGTTGTTACGATCGCGGGGATACCATATATGTGTATGTGTTACTTGTTTTGACACTTTTACTAAATAAATATTATTATTTGATTTTGACTGTAATTTTTATTTTATTTTTTCACAAATTTTATTTAACTGATTTACATTTTATTTTTAAGTCCCACCAGGGGACTTCACTATGCGATCTGTTGATCGCATATATAATGCTTTGGTATACTTAGTATAGCAATGCATTATTGCCTGTCAGTGTGAGGGTATGTTCACACGGCCTATTTACGGACGTAATACGGGCGTTTTAACCCCCGAATTACATCCGAAAATACGGCTTGAAAGCGTTGACAAACATCTGCCCATTGAAAGCAATGGGCTGACGTTTGTCTGTTCACACGAGGCGTATATTTACGCGTCGCTGTCAAAAGACGGCGCGTAAATAGACGCCCGCGCCAAAGAAGTGTCCTGTCACTTCTTCAGACGTAAATGGAGCCGTTTTCCATGGACTCCATGGAAAACCAGCTCGTTACGTCCCTAATGGACGCGGCGTTCAAGCGCCTGCACATGCCGTTACGGCTGAAATGACGGGGCTGTTTTCTCCTGGAAACAGCCCCGTAATGTCGGCCGTTACGGACGCTACCGTGTGAACATACCCTGAGGGTATGTTCATACGCTTAACAAAAAAACGTCTGAAAATACGGAGCTGATTTCAGAGAAAACAGCCTCTGATTTTCAGGCGTTTTTGAAGCTGAAAATGAAATTTGGAGCTTCTTTTGAGGCTTCTTTTCAGACGTTTTTTGAGGCGTTTTTCATAGTGTTCAATGAAAATCAGCTCCAAAAACGCCTCAAGAAGGGACATGCTACTTCTTTTTACAGAGCGTCTTTTTACGCTCCGTTTTTTGACAGCGACGCGTAAAATAAAGGCTTGTGGGAACAGAACATCGTAATTCCCATTGAAAGCAATGGGCAGATGTTTGTAGGCGTATTAGGGGCGTTTTTTCAGGTGTAATTCGAGGCGTAAAACACCTGAATTCCGTCCGTAAATAGGGCGTGTGAACATACCCTAAGGGTATGTTCACACGGCAGCGTCCGTAACGGCTGAAATTACGGGGCAGTTTTCAGGAGAAAACAGGCCCGTCATTTCAGCCGTAACGGCATGTGCAGGCGCTTGAACACCGCGTCCATTACAGACGTAACTGGAGCTGGTTTTCCATGGAGTCCATGGAAAACGGCTCCATTTACGTCTGAAGAAGTGACATGACACTTCTTTGGCGCGGGCTTCTATTTACGCGCCGTCTTTTGACAGTGACGCGTAAATATACGCCTCGTGTGAACAGACAAACGTCAGCCCATTGCTTTCAATGGGCAGATTTTTGTCAATGCTTTCAAGCCGTAATTTCGGACGTAATTCGGGGGTTAAAACACCCGAATTACGTCCGTAAATAGGCCTGTGAACATACCCTTAAACTGACAGGCATGCTTCCAGCATCGCCTAATAGGCAGATGCTGAAGGCAGATCTGGGGGTCTTTGTTAGGCCCCCGGCTGCCATGGAAACCCGACGGCGACCCGCGATTTGTTTGCGGTGACGCCGATGGGGTGACAGAGGGACCTCCCTCCCTCTGTCAAACACATTAGATGCCGCTGTCACTATTGAGAGCGGCATTTAATGGGTTAAACTGCCGGAATCGGAGCGCGCTTCGATTCCGGCAGTTGCAGCAGGAGCCAGGCTGTGTATAACAGCCGTGCTCCTGCTGCTGATCGCGTGGGTACAGTGGCAGTACCCGCGCCATCACAGGACAGATATATCCGTCCTCCTGCGCGAACTAGCAGCTGCAGAGGACGTATATATCCGTCCTTCGGCGTTGAGTTAATGAACTGGTGACAGTGTTGACAAATTTTTCTGTCATAAGGAGAAATTGGGGCTGTATGCGAGTAACGATAATACCGTGATTTTGATGCCATTTGCAAGTGATTATATGTCACTGTGGAGCTCTAACTGCAGTGTATGTATACAGAGAAATTGTAAACTAAGGGGTTAATTCAGACTTGCGTATGAAAATATAGATCAAATACGGATGCACAACACAGGTCTTTTTTTTACAATTTGTTACGTCTTTGTTTCAGTATTGCTTTAGTTTTTGCTCCATATTGTGTCCTAAGTTATTCGTTATTCATCCATATTTGTTTAGTTTTTTGTTAAAGTATTAACAATTTTTTTGATGTTTTTGTAATGTTGCAAAAATATGGATGGTAAAAAACCGTGCAAATACGCACTATGCTAAAACAAGACATGCGTTTTTAAATGGGCTAAAAATGGTAACCATACAAACCCTGTTGGAACATGCGGCACAATGAATAAAACGCCATGCGCTTAAAAACATGCACCTAAAAAGTGTAGTGTGAATAAAACCTTTTATAGTATATACTGTATATGCGTAGGCAGTGTTTTTTCAATTAAATAAAACTGAATTAATATGTGAATAAGGCCCTAAGTTATACCTGCTGGAAGAAGAAAAGGGTTCATGGTGCCCTCATTATTTTCTTGTATGGGTCCCAGACATTTCTAATGAGGGCATTGCTATAGGTAGTCGCAGCGTTTGCAATTGCATCCGGGCCCTGAAGCCAGGGGCGCCCATGGCAACCCTCACCACGTCTGTCAACAGTTACTGTAGTAACTGGGGCCCATGTAGTTTCCAATAGGTGAAACTACACAAGCCCCTGTTACTACAATACCTCTTTCATATACTTACCCTCAGGGGCTGGCTAGCAAATTTTAGCCTGCGGGGCAAGCAACCAGCACTGGCCCATTAGTAGCGGCCCATTCTAAACCTGCTTACCTCCTCCTGCCGTATAAAGGTGGCAGAGGTAACTGCGATTTATATTCAGTCACCCTTAACCCCTTAATGACCGCCGATACGTCTTTTTACGGCGGTCATTAGTGGGCTTTATTCTAGAGCGCCGCCAAACTACGTCGCTGCATTAGAATAAAGTAAACAGAGCAGGGAGCTGTCAGATCTCCCTGCTCTCAGCTGCCAGAAGCAGCTGAGGGCTGGGAGCGTCCCTGCTCTGCCGGGTGAGATCGATATTAGTATCGATCTCACCTGTTTAACCCTTCAGATGCGGTGCACAATAGCGAGCACCGCATCTGAATGGTTTTGGAGAGAGGGAGGGAGCTCCCTCTCATCTCACTGACACCCGGCGATAAAATCGCCGAGTGTCTGTGTCTTCTATGGCAGCCGGGGGTCTAATAAAGACCCCCAGGTCTGCCTGCAGCGAATGCCTGCTAGATCATGCCGCAGGCATGACCTAGCAGATGCCTGTCCGTTTTAAACGGACAGGCAGTAATACACTGCAATACAAAAGTATTGCAGTGTATTATAATAGCGATCGGATGATAGGGAAGTCCCCTAGTGGGACTAGTAAAAAAGTAAAAAAAGTTTAATAAAGTTAATTAAAAAAAAAAGTGAAAAAAAAAAAATGAAAAACCCAGCTTTTCCCCTTACAAAATGCTTTACTATTAAAAAAAACTACAATAAAGCAAAAAAGTTACACATATTTGGTATCGCCGCGTCCGTAACGACCCCGACTATAAAGCTGTTACATTATTTAACCCGCACTGTGAACGCCGTAAAAAATAAAATAAAAAACAATGGAAAAATTGCTGTTTTCTGTTAATCCTGACTTAAAAAAAATGTGATAGAAAGTGATCAAAAAGTCGCATCTACTCTCAAATGGTACCAATAAAAACTGCAAGTCGTCCCGCAAAAAACAAGACCTTATACAGCTATGCCGACGCAAAAATAAAAAAGTTACAGCTCTTCGAATGTGACAATGGAAAAATGTAAAAAATGGCTTGGACATTAGGGCCCAGAATGCCAGCAGGGGGAAGGGGTTAAAAGACGAAGAATGGAGGTGATGTTCTCACTTTGGGATCACACACGCATGTACAATCCCGGATACACGATTGAGCTCTTTGCAACAGCGGGGCCAGGAACTAAAAACTATTGGTTCCTGATCCTGAGACAAAAAAAATTTATATATTACATGCATGCTAGCAGCACCCTCCCCCTTACTATACATTATATGCGGGCTACAAACCCCCTCTCCTTACTATACATTATATGCAGACTAGAGACCACTCTTACCAGAGGCGTAGCTAGGTTCTCCAGCACCCGGGGAAAGATTCAGTTTGGCGCCCCCCCAACCTCTTTCCTGACATCTCCTTCCCCCTCGCCGTGTTTGTTTTCTCTACCAATCGACGTGTCATTTATTTTTATGTAACGCGAGCATAAAAACATTTGTACATTTTACAAGCAATAAAGGTCTATACACAACACCAGAACCAAGCACAGTACATAAATACAGCCCCAGAAGCAAGCTCACTACATATATACTACACCAGCACAAATACAGCTCAATTTAGTGCAACCCCTGCCGTATAGGTGTGTACGGCGTAAAACTACAGCTCCCAGCATGGCCCAAACAATGGTAAGGGAGATGCCGTTTCACAAAAAATAAATCATATCATAATCATACCACCCATGATCTCGCTGCAGATCATACAGTGACTACATTACTGATTAGAGGCAGAATAAACATTTACCTTAAGTGACTCACCGGTGACGTCTCAGATTCTAGTTCTTTTTCTCCATCCGGTCCAGACCTCTATGATGGCTTCTCCCGGTCACAGACCATTTCTGCAGTTTGCCGCTCACATGTCTTCAGCTTCTCACTTTACCAACATTTCTGCACCTATAAATAAATATAAAGTTATCATTATACCACACACTACGCTCCTAAATATAATAGCACCATACACCGTGTCCTACACACACACACACTGTTCCCCCTGTAGATAGTGCTTGCCATAGAGTCCCCTGTAGATAGTGCCTGCCGTATAGCCCACCCCTGTATATAGTGCTCCACTATAGTCCACCCCTGTATATACTATATACTAGGGTGGGCTATCTGTGGAGCACTATATACAGGGGTGGACTATATGTACAAGGGGGCTATATACAGGGGTGGGCTTTCTGTGGAGCACTATAGGGGGAGCTATTTGTGGGATACTATATACAGGGGTGGGCTATATCTACAGGGGGACCATATCTACAGGGGTGGGCTATATCTACAGGGGTGGGCTATATCTACAGGGGTGGGCTACATCTACAGGGCTGGGCTACATCTACAGGGCTGGGCTACATCTACAGGGCTGGGCTACATCTACAGGGCTGGGCTACATCTACAGGGCTGGGCTACATCTACAGGGCTGGGCTACATCTACAGGGCTGGGCTATATACTATATAGCCCCCCCTGTAGCTATAGCCCACCCCTGTATATGGTGCTCCATAGATAGCCAACCCCAGTATATAGCCCCCCTGTAGATATAGTCCCCCTGTATATAGCCCACCCCCTGTAGATATAGTCCCCCTGTATATAGCCCACCCCCTGTAGATATAGTCCCCCTGTATATAGCCCACCCCCTGTAGATATAGTCCCCCTGTATATAGCCCACCCCCTGTAGATATAGTCCCCCTGTATATAGCCCACCCCCTGTAGATATAGCCCCCCTGTAGATATAGTACCCCTGTATATAGCCCACCCCCTGTAGATATAGTCCACCTGTATATAGCCCACCCCCTGTAGATATAGTCCACCTGTATATAGCCCACCCCCTGTAGATATAGCCCCCCTGTAGATATAGTCCCCCTGTATATAGCCCACCCCCTGTAGATATAGCCCCCCTGTAGATATAGTCCCCCTGTAGATATAGTCCCCCTGTAGATATAGCCCACCCCCTGTAGATATAGTCCACCTGTATATAGCCCACCCCCTGTAGATATAGTCCACCTGTATATAGCCCACCCCCTGTAGATGTAGCCCCCCTGTAGATATAGTCCCCTTGTATATAGCCCACCCCCTGTAGATGTAGTCCACCTGTATATAGCCCATCCCCTGTAGCTATAGCCCCCTGTAGATATAGTCCCCCTGTATATAGCCCACCCCCTGTAGATATAGCCCCCTGTAGATATAGTCCCCCTGTAGATATAGCCCACCCCCTGTAGATATAGTCCCCCTGTATATAGCCCACCCCCTGTAGATATAGTCCACCTGTATATAGCCCACCCCCTGTAGAAATAGCCCCCCTGTAGATATAGCCCACCCCCTGTAGATATAGCCCCCCTGTATATAGCCCACCCCCTGTAGATATAGTCCGTCCCCCCGCAGATACAGCCACACACTTCTATTACAATTAAAAAAATACTCAAACTCACCTTATTCCCGCTCCCACGCCGTCCGGCAGCCATGGAGACCTGCTCTCTTCTGCGCAGGTCCCCAGGGGGTTGAACACAGCGTCTATGAAAGGCGCTGATTGGCTGGGCAGGATGACTTTCCCTGCCTGTCAGTCAGCGCCTTTCGTAGAGAGGCCCTGAATGGCCGGGCACGGAACGTGCCCGGTCATTCATTGCTTCTAATTGTACCTGTGTCCTTGCGACACAGGTACAATTATAGTGCAGGAGGAGGGGGCGCTGGCGCCCCCCTCTGAGCTGCGCCCGGCGCACGTGCCCCGCCTGCCCCCCCCTAGCTACGTCCCTGACTCTTACTATATATTATATGCAGGCTAGAGACCCCCACCTCACTATACATCACATGCAGACTAGAGACCACCTCCCCTTACTATACATTATATGCAGGCTAGAGACCCCCTGCCCCTTACTATACATATATCTCCTAACGTTTGGATTCAGAAAAGAGGGGCATTTTTAAGCCACGCCCCTAACCACGCCCAATATTCAGTGTAAGCTCATAAAATCACGGCCAGATCCTTCTTCAAATAACAAGAGCATATTCTCACTGCGGATCCCTAGACTTAAAAAAATAAAAAACTATGGACATCACCAATTTTATGGATTAGGTTATGTTGTCTTTATGTTACTTTCCCTAACTTTGGTATAAAATTTGCTCATCAAGGCAGCAGCAGCTGCAGGACAAACCAAAAGGCTGAGAACAATGAAAGTCAAGAGGGAGACCCTGTGCTTGATGACTTTTCAATTGACAGGTAGCAGAGGTGCATGATGGGGATTTTTTTTCCAGTTTTGTAACTCTTCTACCTGTCAATGGAAAAATCATCCGCCAGAGGGAAAAATGGCGGACGCAATCTTCATTTGTTTTTTAAAAAAAACTACGCGGGATCCCCCCCATTTTCATAACCAGCCAGATACAACATAGCAGCAGCAGCTTAGCATTATCAGGGTGGGAACGGTCACGGTTTTTGGCCATTTCCAGCCTCATAATACCAGCCTGCTGCAGCCCCAGTGCCCGCCCATCACTACAGATGGTCAGGTGCTGGATCGTACCCGGCTTTTCCCAGCATCCCTGGTGGCGGTGTGTACTGGGGTAATAATGGGGGTTAGTTGCAGCCTTTTTACTGGCTAACACTAAACCCCGCCTTAGTAATAGAGGTTGTAATTTAGACAACTGCCATTACCACGGTGCTATTAAAGTATTTTAAAAAAAACACAGAGACATAAGAAAATATTTTTTAATTGAAATAAGAACTCCCCACACAACCCTCTTTAACCATTTTATTTTAAAAAAAACGCAGATAGCACCACACACAGTAGATAGCACCACGCACAGCCCCCTGTAGATAGCGTCACACACAGCCCACAGTAGATAGTGCCACATACAGCTCCCTGTAGATAGCACAACATACAGCCCCCCTGCAGATAGCGCCAAACACAGCCTCCCTGTAGATAGCGCCACACACAGCCCCCCCGTAGATAACGCCACACACAGACCCCCTGTAGATAGCATCACACAGCCCCCTCTAGATAGCGTCACACACAGCCCCCCTGTATATAGTGGCACACACAGCCAGCTGTAGATAGCGCCACATACAGCCCCCCTGTAGAAGGCGTCACACACAGCCCCTCTGTAGGTATCGTCACACACAGCCCCCCTTGTAGATAGCTCCACACAGGCCCTCTTGAAAATAGCGCTCCACACAGCCCCCCTTGTAGATAGCGCCACGCACAGCCCCCATTGTACGACGTGCCACACAACCCCCTTGTACATAGTGCCACACAACCCCCCTCCCCCTTGTACGCTATACATTACATGCAGGCTAGAGAACCCTTCCCCCTTACTATAAATTATATGCCCCCTCCTCCTTGCTATATATATATTATGCAGGTTAGAGACCCCCTCCCTCTTACTGTAAATATTATATGCAGACCAGAGATCCCCCCCACCCCATTACTACCGTGTTTCCCCGATAGTAAGACACCCCCGATTGTAAGACGTATCGGGGGTTTCAGGGGGGTCGGCTAATATAAGCCGTACCCCGAAAGTAAGACATATGTCTTACTTTCGGGGAAACACGGGGGTATTGCCGCCTCCTGCCCACTTCCACTCCCACTTAACGCCGAAGGACGGATATATCCGTCCTCAGCAGCTGCTAGTTCGCGCCGGAGGACGGATATATCCGTCCTGTGATAGCGCGGGTACTGAGACTGTACCCACGCGATCAGCGGCAGGAGCACGGCTGTTATACACAGCCTGGCTCCTGTTGCAACTGCCGGAATCGAAGCGCGCGCCGATTCCGGCAGTTTAACCCATTAAATGCCGCTGTCAATAGTGACAGCGGCATTTAATGTGTTTGACAGAGGGGGGACCTCCCTCTGTCACCCGATCGGCGCCCCCGCAAACAAATCGCGGGTCGCCGTCGGGTTTCCATGACAGCCGGGGGTCTAACAAAGACCCCCAGGTCTGCCTTCAGCATCTGCCTGTTAGGCGATGCCGGAGGCATGACCTAATAGGTTGCCTGTCAGTTTTACACTGACAGGCAATAATGCTTCGGTATACTAAGTATACCAAAGCATAAATGCGATCGGCACATCGCATAGTGAAGTCCCCTGGTGGGACTAAAAAAAAAAATGTAAAACAGTTAAATAAAGTTTGTGAAAAAAATAAAAAATAAAAAATAAAAATTTTTTGCCAATGTAAGACATACCCCGAAAGTAAGACATAGTGGGGCTTTTGGGGATAAAAAGAAAGTAAGACACTGTCTTACTTTCGGGGAAACACGGTATATATTATACACAGGGGCATGCCACCAGCCACCCGGGACAGTGGGAAATTGCATCTGGGACCGTTGTGAGGTTTGCACATTGTGATGGATAGACGACTGGGTCAGAGCATCTCCAAAATGGCAAATCTTGTGGGATGTTCCCGATTTACAGTGGCTAGTACAAAGGCGGATCAAGGTTTGAAATCTATCTCGCGGAGAGAGCAACCCGCACCGCTTCGAATTTAACAGCCTGTGGCCTACAAGATTAACCCCTTAGTGAACAGCCCATTTTAGGCCCTAATGAACGAGCTATTTTTTTTGTTTTTCTATAATCGCATGTAAGGGTGGTTAGAAACCCTCCTTGAATATTGCTGTAAGCACAGCACAAGGACACAGGCACCTTCAGCTCGGAAGTTCGGCTCACGAGCGGTGTTGTAGTTATGGCGACGATGTTGAGGACGCTGTGCGGTCATGACTCCTACACGCTCCCACGCAGAAGACAGAGTTAAGTCTCCGTCGGCTCTGTAAAGGGGAGGGCGGATGGAGTGACGGGTCCGTCATGACGTCACCCTGAAGGGGCTGGTCGGGCAGTGTGGCGCGTGAGAGCTCTGAGCATGAGCGTGTGGTGGAGCAGGAGAGGAAGTGAGGGAGCCATCTTGGAGGGCAGGGAAAGCCAGAAAGAGGGAGCTCAGAAGGGAACAGGAGGCATCACAAGTCAGGAAGCATCAGAAAGACCTAAGGTACTGGGGCATTTGCAGTATCCTACAACAGAACAAAACGTTTTCCAATATTAGCAGTCGTCCCTGGCCCTGAATAGACCACCAGCTTCCCTGCCACGCTGTTCCTAAAAGTAACTTGCGAACAGCGGTGGGTCAATACCCTGTTGCCGCCTCGAACATTCCACAAGTACGCAACAGTTGCCTGTGTCCTTGGGCAAGTGTCAAGAGAGAATATTGTCTGCATACCTGTCGCTGTGAAGCACGTTTTACTGTTAAAGTGAATTCACCGTTGTGGAGTGGGAGCAGGTAGAAAAGCAGGGCAGAGTGACACAGACTCACATGGAACTTATCGTAAGGACTGCTGAATAAACTACACTCGTCACCTGTCTGCTTGGTTGCGTCATTGGCGTTCTGGAACACCACGGCTGCCGCCTGAGGGTGAGAGAGCGTTTGCCACGAAAGGTAGCGATTAGTATCGTAAGGACCCTTGGTGGTGCCTGTAGATCCGGATAGTCCACTAAGCCCCGTGAAGCAACCCAGGGTCGAGAGTATGGCTCTCACCTTAGGGCTATTCTGGCAGTAGTGGGTAGCTCCCACCGTGACTGACGGAGGCGTACGTGTACCAAAGCTCTGATAACGTAGGGGTTAGGCACAACCTCTCTAAGGGTATGTTCACACGGCCAAATTTCAGACGTATACGAGGCGTATTTTGCCTCGTTTTACGTCTGGAAATACGTCTCAAATACGTCGGCAAACATCTGCCCATTCATTTGAATGGGTTTGCCGACGTACTGTGCAGACGACCTGTTATTTACGCGTCGTCGTTTGACAGCTGTCAAACGACGACGCGTAAAAATACAGCCTCGTCAAAAGAAGTGCAGGACACGTCTTTGGACGTTTTTGGAGCTGTTTTCTCATAGACTCCAATGAAAACAGCTCCAAAAACGAGTTGGTAAAAAAACGAGTTGGTAAAAATGAGAGTTGGTAAAAAAACGTCTGAAAAGCAGGGTCTGTTTTCCCTTGAAAACAGCTCTGGATTTTCAGACGTTTTTGTTGACTACGTGTGAACATACCCTAAGGGGGACTCCAGCGGGATCGATGTCCCCAACATCAGTAGTACTGCCCGCACCACCAAGAAACATACACTGTCATGTTTTGCCGTTAGTAAACAGTTAAACCAAGAGAAACTACCTACACGCATTAAAAAAGCTATAACTTTTTTATTTTTCGGTCGACACAGCTGTATGAGGACTTGTTTTTTGCAGGATTAGTTGTACTTTTTAATGGCACCATTTTGGGGTACATGTTATTTTTTTATTAACTTATATTATCTTTTTTTGGGGGGAAATAGAAAAAAAACATAAAATTCCGCCATAGTTCTATGTGTTTTAAATTCACGCCGTTCACTGTGCGGCATAAATAACAGGTTACCTTTATTCTATGGGTCCGTAAGTTTACGGTGATACCTCATATCGTAGAGGTTTTTTAAGTTTTACTACTTTTGCACAATAAAAACTCTTTTGAACTAAACTTATTTGTTTTTGCATCATCGCTTTCCAAGAGCCGTCATTTTTTTATTTTTCCGTCAATGTAGTGATATGTGGGCTTGTTTTTTGCTGGACGATACGTAGTTTTGATTCGTACTGTTTTGGTGTATATGGGACTTTATTGATTAACTTTTATTATGACATTTTTGGGGGGCAATGGAAAAAATGGCGCCGGTGTTTTTTGCGTTTTTTTACGGTGTTTACCTTGCGGTTTAAATTACTTTTATTTCACATTTATTAATTATTTTTTTAGTCTCACTAGGGGGCTTCACTTTTCGATCTTTAGATCACTGCTATAATACTTTGGTATACTTAGTATACCAGAGTTAAGAATTGTAGTCGGCACACCTTCTTTGTGTTTCAAAAATTATATCTATTTAGATTCTCAGAATAGATGCCAGAGGCTGTATGTGCGACGTCGACGTTTCGGTCGTAAGACCTTCGTCGGGCACTGGAAAAATATGTACATATAATTAAAGCATAACATGAGTTTGGAGAGATGTCACATAATTCACATCATAACATCACATAATATGTCATATATATATATCTATTAGATGTAGTATAGAATATATAACTGGGTCAATCTTAACATAGTTATCCCTAACAACAAGGCTATGAAATTGACATGAAGATTAAAAACAATGGGAGGAAACAGTTACATATATCCCAGGTACATATACCACACCAGGGGGAGCGCCAGATGACTATAGGGAGATAGCTGATGTTATAGGTAGTTGTATACATTCAGGTACGTATAATTTCATGAGTGTATAGGGTAGGCAGGATACCATACGTCGATGATGATCTAAGTCACTAGTTAAGGCATAAATGAGGCTATAGCAGGGTGGTAGACAAGACCTTATTGTAGTAGATTGGCAATAGTAAAAGTAATGGGTGCACATGTCTTTGTGGAATTCATGATAATCATCATGAGTATCATCATTGAACGCCTCACCAGGTGGTGATCCCTTCCAAAGAACATTATGGAGGTACATTTTATAAACCTTATAAACCATAGACAACGTAGATTAGAAAGCATCACAGAAATAGGTTCAAGGCATGCAGTTTAGGTATCACAAACAGAAAGGACTAGCTGTACAAGCAAAGTTACATAGGTCCAAAGAAAAGGGGAAGTTTTTATACAGTGGAGTGTAGGCACCTCCATACACTCTGATGATATGTTCCTTACCTGAGCCGTACTGGGGACTGGAACGATATAAACCTTTACTGTGTAGTAGCGCTGCTAAGAATCATACTTGGCGGCTTACCGCTCTTCGTGGGCGCTGATACTCCCTGGTCACTTCCTGGTTTTAAGTGCATCGAGCGGGGGGCGTGTTTAGTTGGGTGGAACGCATCGGTCAAGATGGCCGTGCGTTCCACCACATGTTATTTGCAAGGCGTGGAACGCACGCGCATGCCCAGTGTGGATGGATGTCTGAAATGGGGGAGAGATCGCTGCAACCTAGTTGGGCACCCTGGAGATCTCAAAAGCCATGTCGTGGACTGAATAGTAGAGGCACTATTAGGGTGGAGTCTCCTTGGTTATAAATGACTCTAATTTATGAAATATTCGGCAGAGTAGTGCTGAATTGTACTATGGCGCCATCTTGTGTATCTGTCTGGTAGTGCAGTTTTAGACAGATGCAATTTTCGGTATTGGGTAGATGATAAACTGGTTGGCTCTAGTACGCCCTATTGTAAAAGGATACCGTGTCAATAGAGATGATACGTAGGTATTTTGAATAAGGATCCCACCTAGTACAAGCAGGCTCAGAGGGAATCATCGAGTCTGGGATAAAAACAGATGCACGTTGTGTTAATGTCAATTATATAATAGTTATATAATACATTTATACCTGGACAATAAGATATATACATAGAATCAAAAAGGGGTGACAGGTTGAGATGGACAAGTAAAGTTACAATTGAGATATGACATCTTACTTAACTAGCTAATAGGTGGTGGAACGTCAGGTTTTCTAATATTGTTTATAGGAAGCTGCTAATCTCGTACTCCCTATTCAGACCCCTTGGTTCTAGTGTCTGGAGTTTGTGTATCCAATAGGCCTCTCTGCGTTTCAGTAGATTGATCCTGTCGCCCCCTCTTCTATGTGCTGGAACGTGTTCAATGACTTGGAACATGAGTTGGGAAATATTGTGTTTATGATGGGCAAAGTGCGCAGGGATGGGAAGTAATAATTTGCTGCATCTAATATTGGACTTATGTTGGCTGATTCTGTCTTTGATCCGTTGCGTGGTCTAACCTACGTAGGCTAATCCACAGGGACATTTGATCATGTAGACCACGTAGTTGGTGTTACAGTCAAAATATTCTTTAATCGGAATACTCTGACCAGATGATGGATGGTGAATTTTATCCCCTTTAATAATGTGGGAACATTGGAGACAGCTTCTGCAGGGGAAGGTACCCCTCTTTGGTGTGCTCAGTAATGTCTGTCTAGATATTTTACGGGATGATCCAATAACTGCCCTGACAATTTTGTCTTTCAGATTTTTAGTTTTTTTCAAACAGGGTAAGAAGGGGGATTTAAATTCAGTAATTTGTGGATAGGCTTCTTGTAATAGGGGCCAATGCTTCCTGATGACGTGATGGATCTTATAGGTACATGGGTGATAGACATGTACGAAGGGGATGCGTTTAGGTTTGGCCCGGGTGTGGGGAACACTAGGTCTTTGGGCTGACTCTAAGACTCTACTGGGATAGCCTCTTTCTAAAAATTTCTTAGTCATGTTCTCAGTTCTCTCTCTCAACAGTGATGGGTTGTCTACAATCCGGTTTACCCTTGTGTACTGTGATCTCGGTAGAGAGTTTCTGGTTGCCAGTGGATGGCAGCTGGAGTAGTGCAAGAGGCCATTCTTGTCTGTCTCTTTGGTGTAAAGATCACTGCTGAGCTTGCCATGTGCATCTTTTATGATGGTGGTGTCGAGGAAATTGATTTTGTACATGTCATGGCTCAGAGTAAATTGTAACTCTGGCCAGACGCTGTTCAGATATGCCGTGAAATTAAGAAGGCTAGTGGTTGTGCCTTCCCAGATGCAAAAGATGTCATCTATATACCTTTTCCACATTATGGCGTGTTGTCTGAAGAGGCTATTAGGATAAATGTAATGTTCTTCCAGATGGGCCATGTAGCAATTGGCGTATGGGGGGGGGGGGCAACATTAGAGCCCATTGCCGTGCCTTGTAACTGTATGTAAAATTGGTCCTCAAAGAGGAAGAAGTTATCCGTCAGTACAAGATTGAGCAGGTCGTCACAGAGGTTTGTGACGTCCGGATGTGTATTCGTATTAGTTAGTATTTCGTGTACTGCTCTTGTGCCCTTCGTGTGTTTGATGGATGTATATAGGCTGCAGACATCTAATGTTACCAGAATGGTCTCCGTGGATACTTCATCTAGTCTTCTGATATGTGCAAGAAATTCTGTAGTGTCTAGCAGATAAGATTTAGTTTTCCTGACCAGAGGTGTAAGTATTTTTTCTAAAAATTTGGAGATAGGTGAAAAAATAGAATCAGTGGATGCAACTATTGGCCGGCCTGGGGGTTTATCGAGTCTTTTGTGGATTTTAGGGAGAACATAGAAAACCGGTGTGATGGGATGTCTATTAGTCAGGAATGACGCTGTCTCCTGATCTATGGTGCCTTTGGCTACATACCTGTCCAGAATATCGGTGGCCCTAGTCATGATTCTACTTGTTGGGTCATGGTCAATGGGTCTATAGACTGACGTGTCACTCAGCTGTCTATCTACTTCCTCCATATATGTGTTCCTATCCATGACGACTATAGCCCCGCCTTTGTCTGCGGGTTTGATAATTAGATCCCTGTCGTTAGTAAGGGAAAGTAGGGCTTGCCTCTCAACATTATCCATGTTGGTCTGGCATTTGAAGAGGCCTAGATCAAAGTCGTGGCGGAAAATCTCCACGTCTCTCTGGACCAGTCCAATGAAGGTTTCCAGTGGGGGTGAGTTTTTTGGGGGAGCGAACAAGCTTTTGTTCCTCAAACCCAGTTCTTTCGAGGTGATCGTGGAGGTCACACTCGTCGTCATGGGACCTTCCGGTCCCCCTTGTTGGAAAAAAGACCCGTAGACGCAAGGTTCTGTAGAAGCGGTTTAGATCCATGTCCAGCTGGAATAGATCATACCTATAAGAGGGGCAGAAGGAAAGGCCCTTCTGTAGCAGGAGGAGTTCAGCTGGACTTAGTGATTTGGAGGAAATATTCACTACCAGTGATTGTGGGGTGCTAGTCATACCTGTGACCTTGTTGTCATCAGTCGACTTGCGTCTTCTGATGCCGCCTCTCCTCGTCCTCTTCTTGGGCGTCTGCCCCTGCGTAGGTCTAAAAAATGGTGTCTGCCTTGGTTTGAGTAGCCAGGATAGTGGTACTCCGATCCTTCTCCACCCGATCCAGATTGTGATGAGCCCGATGACTGGTATGGTGTTCTGCGTTGTGGTCGTGTAGATGTAAATCCCTCCTGCCATCTGTACACTCTATTCCTCAGGTAGTCTTCTTGGTCTCTTTGAAATTTGCTTCTTTTGAGAGCTTCAACCTCGCTCCGATGGGTATTGAGATTCGTTCTCAGTTTGTTGTCAAACTCAGTGAACTCTGAAGTGGATAGGGTAGCTTTCAATTGCTGTTCAGAGGCTGTAATTTTCTCCTGAAGTTCTGCGATATTCTTTTGTAAGTATGATATGGTGAGTGTCATAAGGTCAAAGGAACATTTATTGAGGATGTGTTCGAATTGCGTACAGTAATCTGGATCTTCTTTGAAGATAGTTGGCTTGATTGGTACGCGTAATCCTCGAGGAATACGTTGGACTTTAATATGTGTGGCACTGTGTAGCTCCTGGTTGATGAGTTTCCTCTTGTTCCTCTCGTGATCTCTATTCCGGATTTCTGTCGGTGGGATCTGGAGAAACTCCCTGGATGTGGTAACTGTAGATAGGATACTGTCTGTTTCCTCCTTGTTGTAAGAGAAGGTCGGATTGGACATATTTACCGTGCTTGTCTGAAGAGGAGGTACATCTATGGTTGTGTTCAGATAGCACCGGTATCTTAGGGTGCTCGAGGTAGGGTCCCACATACAGCCTCTGGCATCTATTCTGAGAATCTAAATAAATATAATTTTTGAAACACAAAGGTGTGCCGACTACAATTCTTAACCTACATCCGGGTTGGGACCCTACCTCGAGCACTCTAAGATACCGGTGCTATCTGAACACAACCATAGTATACCAGAGTATCATTGCCTGTCAGTGTAAAACTGATAGGTAATCTATTAGGAAGTGCCCCCGTCACGTCCTAATAGGTATATACCCAGAGCAGACCTGGGGGCCTTTGTCAGGCCCCCGGCTTCCATGGCACCCCATTGGAGTTCCATGATTGTATTTGCGGCCCGCCCATGGGTGAGAGAGGGAGCTCCCTCCCTCTGCACATGATTTAAGTGCCGTGGTCGCTATTGACCGCAGAAGTTAACGGGTTAAACAACCGCGATCAAAGTAAATTTCAATCGCGGCCATTGAAGCAGGAGCCAGGCTGTCATCAGACAGCCGAGTACCCGCTCCAGCTTGCACGGGACACCCGTGCAGGACTTAGACTGGGCAGCCATGAAAACGCGACGGCCTAACCTAAGGCCCCTTAGTGACCGCCGTGAAAAGGCGTATTGGTGGTCACTGAGGGGTTAAGCGGCAGGGCAGGCCAATGAACCTCTGCTCTGCGGCCCTAGAGAAATGCAGCTCGGCACCTGGGCCCACCGGTGAATCCTCCCTTTCCCAGGTGGGCCAGTCCGAGGCTGCTTGCATGCAGTGCCTGTGCTGTAGAGATTAAGGGGTTTAGTTTAATGTGTAGAAATACGCAGTTTTTAAAGTGCGAAATTGCCTGTACAGGCATTATTGCGGGGCCTCTGATGCTAACACTATATAAGCACCAATATAACCAATAATACAGTGACTATATCGTGGCCAGATACCAGTTCTACACAGCGCTTTACAGAGTATCATCATGCTGAAAACAATATAAGAGAATACTGATCAGACTAATTTCCTGGCACTTCTTTGTCCTTTCCCATTCTTCTTACTTCCACTGCCACCGCGCCAAACAGTCTCTGCCCCCTGATGAACAGACCACTCACACTTGTCAAACAGTCCCGCGCCCTTTAAGAAAGTGAATCGGGCTGCAGAAGAGGAGGATAAGAGACTCGAGGTGCGGTAAGTTAATACAGTCATGTTCAACGCTCCCCGGGCTCAATTTTGGTGCGGCCCTAAATGTGTACTAGGGAACCGGCCTGGGTGGCTCGGCCCTGCCTGCCCCTGCATACCCTCCTCGCTCCCGAGTTGGATCCTCTTGGGCGCAGCCATTCAGTGTCAGGACATTGTATGCAAGACGTACATAACGTTCTGAAGCTGAATGGTGTCAGGACCCAGCATTGCATGAAGAGCTAAAGAGGACCCGATTCAGGACCGAGGAAGGTATGTATATGGATACTGTCTGCTGAGGCCCTGTATCCAGGGGTGGGATACGGCCGATTCTCCCGGACTGGTTGTTAAAATTACAGCCGGTTCGAAGAACCGGGGTGAAGCGGGGATCCAGAACTGATCCCCTGCACGCAATTGAATCCGCGTCCTTAGGACGCGGATACAATTTATTTGGTTAGCGCTGTCCTGGTGAGGCACAGGATGCCTCGCCATTTGGCGCTTTAGTGATGATGCAATCGGTTGCTTATGAGGCCTGGCGTTGCTGAAAGACGGTGCCGAAGCGGAAACAGGTAAGCATATGTTTAGTTTTTTTCTTTTACAGTGGGCAGTTTTGGGGGCCCTATCTACAGGGTACTATATATGAGGCCCTCTCTACAGGGGACAATATAGGGAGCCCTATCTACAGGAGAATATATAGGGGGCCCTATCTACAGGGGATGTTACAGGGGGCACTATCTTCAGGGGACAATATAAGGGGCCCTATCAACAGGGGACTATATGAGGGCCCTATCTACTGGGGACTATATAGGGGGCATATAGATAGGAGATGCTACAGTGGGCCCTATCTATAGGGGACTCTACAGGGGGGCCCTGTCTACAGGGGACTCTCTGGGGGGCCTTATCTAATGAAGACTCTACAGGGGTCTCTATATATAGAAGGCCCTATCTACAGGGACCCTATCTACAGGGGACTCTACAGGGGCACTATCTACAGGGGACTCTACAGGGAGCACTATTTACAGGGGACTGTACAGAAGGCACTATCTACAGGAGGCACTATTAACAGCCTGTAGACTACAGGGGACACTAACTATGGGGGGTACTGTAGGGGGCATTGTCTACTGTATACAGGAGCCACTATCTACAAGCACACTAATTACAGGGGGCTCTATGAGGGGCACGATCTACAGGGGGCATTGTGAGAGGCACTATCTACAGAGGGAACTGTGTGTGTGTGTGTGTGTGTGTGTGTGTGTGTGTGTGTGTGTGTGTGTGGTGCATTACTTTCCAGTGTTTAACACAATTTTATTCATGGGCACAGTGTATGGTACTATTATCTTTAGAGGCACAGTGTGTATCACTTTTATATTCAGCGACACAGTGTATGATACTATTATATTTAGGGGCATAGAGTCTGGCACAATGAGAATTTTATCTGCGTTTGTAGGTGCAGAAATGTTGGAAAAGTGAGCTTCCGAAGACATCTAAGCAGCAAACTGCAGAAATGGGTCGTGGCCAGGAGGGGTCATCACAGAGGTCTGAACCGGATAGAAAAGAGAAAAAGCATCAGAACCAAGCTCAATACATATATACTGTAATGGCCACGGTTGCAGATAGCAGTCATTACTTACCTGCCAACGGCCGCGACCGCAGACCTGTGAGCTCTTGCCGGTGTCTCCCATCTCTGAGACGCTGGCACACAATACTGCCATTGGCTGCTGCTGTGCATAGGGTATGCCAGCGTCTCAGCCCTTTAAGGCCAGGAGCGAGCGTGCGCACCAGGAAAATCTCCCCCATCCTTTTCCAGCAAACCGGGAACTATAAAAAGGACTCTGCCCTTTTCCTCCTTGCCTGAGCGTTTTTGTGTCTGCCCATGTTCGATATTACTAATTGCCCCATATCCTGTGTTGCCGTATCCTGTATCCCGTATTCCGGAATTGTGTTTGTTCCAGTGCAAAACCTAGTATCCGAGTTGAGAGTATAATTTGCGCCAAGTGTCATCTGTGCCAAGTGTCATCTGTGCCAAGTGTCTGCTAGACCAAACGTCTGCCACATCAAACGTCTGCTACGCCAAGTGTCTGCTACGCCAAGTGTCTGCCTAATCTTCTATCCAGGTACTCTTGTCCTAAAGTCTATTATTGACTGTTGTTTGGCCAGCTGCTACTCCGCTATGCGGAGCAGCCTGTGGGTCCACATACCCCATAGTCATGACATATACAGCCCCACAACAAAGCTCAGTATATAAATACAGCACCAAAACCAAGCTTAGTACATATATACATCATCATAACCAAGCTCAAAACATATATACATGTACTGAGCTTGGTTTTGGTGCTGTATTTATATTCTGAGCTTGGTTATGGAGTTATATATATGTAGTGAGCTTCTCTTTGGTGCTGTATATATGTATTGAGCTTGGTTCTGGTGCTGTATATATTTATTGAGCTTGGTTCTTGTGCTGTACTTATGTACTGAGCTTTGTTCTGGTGTTGTATATATGTACTAAACTTGGTTCTGGTGTTGTATTTATGTACTAAGCTTGGTTCCGGTGTTGTATATGCCACGATCTAGGGATATGTGGACCCACTAGGCTGCTCCGTCGTATTGGAGTGGCAGCTGTCTAAGTCACAGTCTATACAAAGTCTATACAAAGTTCTTAGCACAAGGGTAACTGAGATAGTCCAGAAAGCAGCAGAGGCTTTGGCACCAATGGGACTTGAAGTGGCAGGTAGTCCCAGACGTGGCGGATGACACCAGACGTGGTGTGTGACAGCAGGTGTAGCAGGTGACACCAGACGTGGTGTATGACAGCAGGTGTAATGTCGGGGTAGGGAGACAGACAAGTGAGCCCTAATCTACCCGCCACTCAGTCCCTGCCTACTTGCAACGACCCGCCCTAGGCGACGGAGTACAACTGGGCGACGGTCCCTACACTCAATAGGTGCACGACAGACAAACAGACAAGGGTACAAAGAAGCCAGGGAAATGGGGAAGTTGCCCACGGGGACACCGTGAGCAACAAGCGAAGTGAACGAGCCGAGTCAAACCAGGAGATGAGCGAGGTACAAAAACGCAGAGCAGAAGAGTGGTCAGTAAAGCCAAGGTCAATTACAAGCAGAGGATCAGTAGTTCTAGAAGCTGCAGCAGGGCCAGGAAACCAGCAGAGAAGAATCACAAGCAAAGGAGGAACAGGAAAGGCAGGTATAAATAGACAGAGGGCGGGAGCTAGCTCCGTCTGGCCAGGCTGTGAAAGGCTCTCTCACTCCTAAGCCTGCCATCCTGGGTGGTGGAAGATGGAGTCAGTCTCACAGACATAGAAGCAGGTGCAGACTGATTACCTATGGGCGTCGACACAGAAGTTGTGTCTGGCAGATCCTTTACCGCAGGAGTAGCGGATGACAACAGATATGGTGTATAACAGCAGGCGTAGCAGATGAGACAACGCGACTCCAACACTAGAAAAGGCTCAGGAACAAACACAGCACGGGATACTGGATACAGGTAGCAGGGCACAGGAACACTGGGAACAGGATACAACTAAGGGACCATTTTCAAGACTAACATGGGAATACAAACCAAGGCTCAGACAAGGAGTTAAAGAGCAGGGCCCTTTTTATAGTCCAGGGCGATCTGGGCATAATTAATTACATATGCACGAGCGCTCCCTAGCAGACCCTACAGGGCAGAGTGGCCAGATGTGCTGATGTCTCCGGGGAAGGAGACGTCAGTCACAGGAGAGAGGTCTGCAGTCACGGTCGTCAGCAGGTAAGGGGAGGTGGCGGTCCGCGGCCGTTACAGTATAGATGTACTGAGTTTGGTTTCTGGTGCTGTATTTATGTAGAGAGCTTGGTTCTGGTGTTGTATTTATGTACTGAGCTTGGTTCTGGTATTGTATATATGTACAGAGCTTGGTTCTGGTGTTGTATTTATGTACTGAGCTTGGTTCTGGTATTGTATATATGTACAGAGCTTGGTTCTGGTGTTATATATATGTACTGAGCTTGGTTTTGGTGTTGTATATATTTACTGAACTTGATTCTGTAGTAAACTTAGTTTTGGTGCTGTATTTATGTACTGAGCTTGATTCTGGTGCTGTATTTATGTAGATAGCTTTGTTCTGGTGTTGTATATATATACTGAGCTTGGTTCTGGTGTTGTATTTATGTACTGAGCTTGGTTCTGGCACCGTATCTGTGCATTATCCGGGAGATTTGTCGTGGCTTACTGCGCACGCCGCACTTTCCTCCACCCTTCTCACATCTAAATTAGCTGATCACGCTTAGGATATTGAATGTGTGCATTAAAGTCTATACGTAATGGGTAAGTTTAATATAATGAGTGGAGGTAGGTATGTACGCTTATGTAATTATATACCTACATACTGTGGAATTTCTTTATTTTGAATCCACTTTAATAATATAGGGTGTATTTGGAATATTGTAAATGTTTTATTTGATTATTAGAATTGTTTTCCATGGTCCATATATCGCGACCACCAAATCCCCCCCCCCCCCCCTCCCCGGCGCATATGCCTTTTCCGGCAAAACAGAGAACCTGTTGTTAAAAATTTGAATCCCATCCCTGCCTGTATCTTAGCCACTTATGTGTGACACTTTATACTGAGTAGTAGATCTAAGCATATCATGTGGGATACTGTTTGCTGAACCCTGTATCTTAGCCTATCATATGTGATGCTGTCTGCTGAGTCATGTATCTAAGCCTATCATGTTTGATACTGTCTGCTGAGTCCCTGTATCTATGCATATTTTGTGTGATACTGGCTGCTGTGTCATGCATCTAAGCCTATGATGTGTGATACTGTCCAATGAGACCCTGTATCTAAGCCTATCATGAGGTATACTGTCTTCTGAGGCCCTTATCTAATCTTATCCAGTGGCGTAGCTATAGGGGTCACAGTCTTTCTAGCATACCTCCCAACTTTTGAATTCAGAAAAGAGGGACATTTTAAGCCACGCCCCCTAACCACGCCCAATATCCCGCATAAACCCATCAAATCACGGTCAGATCCTTCTTCAAATAACACGCGCACATTCTCACTGCGGATCTCTTGACTGTCTGGATATCACAGATATTATATTTCAGGTTATATCGTCTTTGTGTTACTTTTCCTATCTTGGGTATAACATTTGCTCATCACGGCGGCAGCAGCTGCAGGACAAACCAACAGGCTGAGAACAATGAAAGTCAAGAGGGAGACCCTGTGGTGGATGACTTTTCAGTTGACAGGTAGCAGAGTTACATGATGGGGAATTGTTTTTCCTGTTGTATAACTCTGCTACCTGTCAATGGAAAAATCATCTGCCAGAGGGAAAAATGTTTGCCCATGGCGGAGTACCACAAAGAAACACTGGGGAATCAGACATGGTAGGGAAACATTTTTCCCTGTGGTGGATGACTTTTCAGCTGACAGGTAGCAGAGTTACATGAAGGGGAATTATTTTTCATTGACGTCTAGTATATATCGTAGCAAAGGGAAGAAGACAGAAGTCGCTGGAGGTGAGGAGAAGTATTTTTATTCTTCATATTACGAAACTTATTATTTTGTTTTGCAGGTTCCGCGGGAACGTTTGGACTACCTCATAGATTCGCTGGACTACTGCGATGATCTACGTTTTAAAAAAAATAAAATGGTCAAAGAGGGTTGTGTGGGGGAGTTCTTATTTCAATAAAAAAAATATTTTCTTATGCGTCTGTGTTTTTTTTTAATCCTTTATTAGCGCCTTGGTAATGGCAGTTGTCTGATTGACTGCATCCATTACTAAGGTGGGGCTTAGGCCTCATGCACACGACCGTAAAAACTCCCGTTATTACGGGTCGTGATTACGACCCCTAATAACGGGCTCATAGACTTCTATTGGCGACGGGTGCATTCCCGTTTTCTCACGGGAAGGTGCCCGTGCCGTTGAAAAAGATAGAACATGTCCTATTTCAGGCCGTAATAACGGCACGGACAGTCCATAGAAGTCTATGGAGCTCTCGTAATGACGGGTGGCTACATGTGTGCACCCGTCATTACGGCAGCGTTGCTAAGCGACGTCAGTAAATAGTCACTGTCCAGGGAGCTGAAAGAGTTAACTGATCGGCAGTAACTCTTTCAGCACCCTGGACAGTGACTACCGATCAGTATAAACCTGTAAAAAATAAAAATAAAAGACGTTCATACTTACCGACAACTTCCTGCTTCCTCCAGTCCGGTCTCCCGCCCGTTGCCTTGGTGACGCGTCTCTCTCGACATCCGGCCCGACGTCCTGGATGACGTTTCAGGCCATGTGACCGCTGCAGCCAATCACAGGTCAATCACAGGCTGCAGCGGTCACATGGACTGCCGCGTCATCCAGGGATGTCGGGCTGGATGTGAAGAGAGGGACGCGTCACCAAGACAACGGCCGGGTAAGTATGAATTTCTTTAACTTTTATTACAGAAAAGGCTGTCCCTTCTCTCTATCCTGCACTGATAGAGAGAAGGGGCTGCCGATTAGTGCAGTGCTATTTTGCCGCCAAAAACGTGCTCGTAAATACCGGTGGAATACGTGTGACACCGGACCCATATTTACGAGCACGGGTTCGTAAATACTGGTGCAAAACGGGTGGAATACGTGTGACACCGGACCCGTATTTACGCCAGTATTTACGGGTGGGAAAAAATACGGTCGTGTGCATGAGGCCTTAGTGTGAGCCAGTAAAAAGGCTGCAGCTAACCCCCCATTATTACCCTGGTGCCCACCACCACCAGTGTTGTCGGGAAGAACTGGGTACGATCCAGTACCCGACCATCTGTAGTGATGGCTGGACCCTGGGGCGGCCGCAGGCTGATATTATTAGGCTGGGAAAGGCCAGAAACTGTGGCCCTTCCCACCCTGGTAATGCTAGCCTGCTGCTGCTTTGTTGAATCTGGCTGGTTAGGAAAATGGGGGGAAAGCAATGTCATTTTCTTTTTTTTTTTTTTTAATCGACGTGGGGTCCCCCCCATTTTCCATAACCAGCCAGATACAACACAGCAGCAGCCTAGCATTACAAGGGTGGGAAAGGCCAAGGTTTTTGGCCCTTTCCAGCCTCATATTACCAGCCTGCTGCTGCCCAGTGCCCGACCATCACTACAGTTGGTCTGGTACTGGATCGCACCCGGCTCTTCCCAGCACCCCTGTTGGCGGTGGGTACATGGGTAATAATAGGGGGTTAGTTGCAGCCATTTTACTAGCAAACATTAAGCCCCACCTTAGTAATGGACGTTGTCAATCAGACTGCTGCCATTACTAAGGTGCTATTAAAGTATTAAAGAAAACACAGACACATAAGAAAATATTTTTTTATTGAAATAAGAACTTCCCCACATAAAAAAAATACGTAGATCATCGAAGTAGTACAACGACTCTACGACCTAGTTAAAACGGTCCAGCGGAACCTGCAAAACCAAAAAAATAAAGTTAGTAATTTGAAAAATAAAAAATATTATACTCACCTCCAGCAGTCTTCTGTCTTCTTCCCTGCGATGCAATAGAAACTAGACATCAATGAACTTCTGAAATGTCATATATTACAAATTAAAAGGGTTTTCCCCACAAACACATGTATCCCCTATCCACAGGATAGGGGATACATGTGTGATCGCTGGGGGTCCGACCACTAGGGCCCCCAGAGATGAGAACTGGGGACTGAAAGTCCCCCGAAGTGGCCAGCGGTCCATTCATTTCTAGGGACTTAGGGGACCACTATCTCCGGCAGCTCCATAGAAATTAATATAGCAATGGTCGAGCAAGTGCAAAAGTGCTCCATTCTCATGGAGCACTTCGGGGGAATTTCGGTCCCCCAATCTCATCACTGGGATTCCCAGTGGTCAGACCCTCAGCGAACACACATGTATCCCCTATTCTGTGGATAGAGGATACATGTGGTTGTGGGAAAACCCCTTTAAAGGTGTTTTGCAATCCCTAAATATTCACAGGATAGGCCATCAATAGCTAATGGCTCGGGGTCCGACTCCTGGGACCCCCGCCGATCAGCTGTTTTGAAGGGGGTGCAGCGCTTGTACGAGCACTGCTTCACCTTAGTTTTTTCTTGCTCACTGTGAATCTCCGACACAGATGCAGCGGCGATTCACAGGTATTTCAGCCTATTCTCCCAATTCATTTCAATGTTAGAAGGCTGCAATACTGTGAATCGCCACTACATCTGTGTCGAAGATTAACATGCCATGAATAAGGACACAGACGTGTCAGAAACGCGTAGGCACATTTGAACAGGGCTTACTGCTATCCTTCACCTAACATTCATTCCTGTACTCTGCCACAGAACTACTCCATATAGTTCTATCATTTTTATCTTTGTTATACCAATAAAATTGGAACAGGAGTTCCTTTTTAACGCACACCCAGCGCTGGATCTTGGTTCTGTTTTTTTTTTTTTTCTTCCTGTTGTGTACCGCTGGCCGCGCGGGAATCCGGGCGCTGTCTGCACTCAGACACAACTAAACGGTGAGCTGGAGGTCTACCTCCCCCTCTTCCCCATTCATTAATTTTGTCGAAGATTAACAGTGAACAAGAAAAAACGAAGGGGAAGCAGCGCTCGTACGAGGGCTGCACCCCCTTCAAAAATGCTGATAGGCAGGGGGTCCCGGAAGTCGGACCCCGACCCATCATCTTTTGATGGCCTATCCTGAGTATAGGTCATGAATTTTTAGGGACTGGATAACCCTTTTAACTCCATATGGAGCATCCATTTAGGCATTTTTATACTTAAAGTGTTTGGTAAACGTTTAACAAACTTCTGACGTGTCATAGTGACATGTCAGAAGTTTGCATTGGTGGGGGTCCGAGCACTGAGACCCCCACCAATTGCTAAAACGAAGACGCTGAAGCGCTCGTGTGAGCACTCAGCTGCTTCGTTTCTGTTCTATTTACTGCCTATTTACTGCTTTTTGTCTATAGAGACAGTGATCAGTTCCCTAAGGCTTGCACCCCCTTTCATTTAAAGAGGCTCTGTCACCAGATTTTGCAACCTCTATCTCCTATTGCAGCAGATCGGCGCTGCAATGTAGATTAGAGTAACGTTTTTGTTTTTTTTTAAAAACAAGCATTTTTGGCCAAGTTATGACCATTTTTATATTTATGCAAATGAGGCTTTCTAAAGTACAACTGGGCGTGTTTAAAGTTAAAGTACAACTGGGCGTGTATTATGTGCGTACATCTGGGCGTTTTTACTTGTTTTACTAGCTGGGCGTTGTGAATAGAAGCGTATGATGCTGACGAATCAGCATCATCCACTTCTCTTCGTTACCACCCAGCTTCTGTCAGTGCACAGACACACAGCGTGTTCTCGAGAGATCACGCTGTGACGTCACTCACTTCCTGCCCCAGGTCCTGCATCGTGTCGGACAAGCGAGGACACATCGGCACCAGAGGCTACATTTGATTCTGCAGCAGCATCGGCGTTTGCAGGTAAGTCAATGTAGCTACTTACCTGCAAACGCTGATGCTGCTGCAGAATCAACTGTAGCCTCTGTTGCCGATGTGTCCTCGCTCGTCCGACACGATGCAGGACCTGGGGCAGGAAGTGACGTCATAGCGTGATCTCTCGAGAACACGCTGTGTGTCTGTGCACTGCCAGAAGCTGGGCGTTGTGAAGAGAAGTGGATGATGCTGATTCGTCAGCATCATACGCTTCTATTCACAACGCCCAGCTAGTAAAATAAGTAAAAACGCCCAGATGTACACACACAATACACGCCCAGTTGTACTTTAACTTTAAACACGCCCAGTTGTACTTTAGAAAGCCTCATTTGCATAAATATAAAAATGGTCATAACTTGGCCAAAAATGCTTGTTATTTAAAAAAAACAAAAACGTTACTCTTATCTACATTGCAGCGCCGATCTGCTGCAATAGGAGATAGGGGTTGCAAAATCTGGTGACAGAGCCTCTTTAAGCCTGTGCTGCAGGATTCTATTTTTGTAGATAGATTAGATAGATAGATAGATAGATAGATAGATAGATAGATAGATAGATAGATAGATAGATAGATAGATAGATAGATAGATGTGAGATAGATGTGAGATAGATAGATAGATAGATAGATAGATAGATAGATAGATAGATAGATAGATAGATAGATAGATAGATAGATAGATAGATAGATATGAGATAGATAGATAGATAGATAGATAGATAGATAGATAGATAGATAGATAGATAGATAGATAGATAGATAGATAGATAGATAGATGGATAGATACATAGATACATAGATAGATGTGAGATAGATAGATAGATAGATAGATAGATAGATAGATAGATAGATAGATAGATAGATAGATAGATAGATAGATAGATAGATAGATAGATAGATAGATATGAGATAGATAGATAGATAGATATGAGATAGATAGATAGATAGATAGATAGATAGATAGATAGATAGATAGATAGATAGATAGATAGATAGATAGATAGATATGAGATAGATAGATAGATAGATAGATAGATAGATAGATAGATAGATAGATAGATAGATAGATAGATAGATACATAGATAGAT